>NW_015633538.1:0-16800 GCF_001515625.1 Sinocyclocheilus rhinocerous
GAAAAATAATGTGTTTTTGAACATTAAAGCATGTCAACATATTCGCTTACTCCAAATAATGATTTTTAAAATAGCATCATATGACCCCTTTAAAGTACCAATATGGACTGTTTAGGTACAAAGGTGTGCGTTTTGAAAAGGTACTGCCCCAGTGACAGCTTTTGTACCTTTTTTAGTGTGTGATGTCAACTGTCTCTTTGAATCAGTGACATGTGGGTTACTCATATCTACCCCTACAAATCACACACCTCCTTATAGGAGGCGCCAAATATTCCTTGTTTCTGGAGGCTTGAACTCGCATGTGGACACTTTCAGTTTTGTTTTTACTCAAATCTCGCTAACAATGCTGTGGTTTACAAAGCTTTGACGTTTGAACATACGACTCATGCAGAACTTTCACCATGTAAGTTTTTATGCATAAATCCAGCTTGTGTGTTGTGTGTGTCATTATACCAATCGTTGTGTTTTAACGCCTGTTTTCAGTCATTTTCAATATTACACAGCAAGGTTCAGATTATACTTTGTTTCTTATTGGATATTTTTATCATGTATAAGATCCACATGTGTTAAACATTCAGACAGAATGAAAATGAATGTTTAGTAATATTTTAGTAATCAGGAACAAATTTTATGATGTGTATCTGTCACATAAACCAGCCCTTCTGCATTCTTGTCAGGTTTTCAAATCTTCTGTTGCTGCTGTTTTGTCTTGTCAATCATAGCGGTCAGTATCTTAAACATATAAATCTTATGTATATAAATTGTAACCATTTTTGATTTTCAGTTCCAGCTACAGTTATTCTAGTTGATAGTTTCTCTGTTGTCTCACTCAGACAAATGAGTTTAGTTGACTGTAAATTGCTGGTGGAAATTTCACAGTATATTAGGTCATTACACAACATGACATCACTGGCTTATCTTTGCAGTTAATCTGTTAAAAACATTGTTCAGGAATTAACTTGTTACGTTCCCCTTAAAATGTCTAGGGCGTTAGAGGAAGTACCTTTTCAAAGAAAAATATGAGAGCTTCAAAAGAGAAAGTTTGAACCGTTCTCAGTCCCAGCACTCACTACACCAAGTAAAAATTCAATTAATTTATTTACAATAATCCACTAATGATTTATGAACCGTGCAAACAGAACTATATATAAATGATTCCAACATAAAAATGAGAAGTGTTGACTTGAGGAATGGGTAAGACCAAAACAACAAGAAAAGGGCACAGAACTCTAATTAGTCTAACAGGAAAATAAAAACAGATAAACAACAGAACTCTTACCTAACTTCCTAACTAACAAAAACACAGGAGAAATATAAGAGCAATAGAAAATGTCGCCCGTTTCTCATGCTCCTCCAGTCAATAAAAGGCAAATTGCGCCACATATATATATATATATATATATATATATATTTTAAACACCACATATGTAGAAAAACTGCACACTATTAATAGGTGGTGTGATGTACAACCACATAACATCACCTAGATTAGGTCAGGGAGGAGCACATAGGAAAAACATGCCAAAAACTACAACTCCCAAAAGACACTGGCTCCATTGACAGTACACACAGTACAACAAAATGATGACACACACACACACCGGGACTTAACACATTACAACTGCACAGACACATCTGCTACAGCTTAGCATTTTTGTCATCAACATTTGAAGCTTTTGAAATGTTAAAATGTGGCACAGCTAAAAATTGCTTCTCATTGAATTAATTTATATACTTTTTTTAAGTCCAGTTGACTAAAATAAGAATATTTAATGTTGACCTTGATCACGGAGAATAAAAATGAACACATTTATTTTTCAATACTGATATTTTGTATTGAATGAATTTAATACTGCCTGTATTTGCAGAAACTCCCCCTGTAAGAAACATCCTTATATTTGTGGCAGGGAAAAGGGGACACAACACCATCCTGCCGTGTGAATTTGAGGCCAGAGAGATTTCAGATGTTGTTTTAAGCAGCTGGTCAAAAAACATCCCTATTTGTAAGAAGGAAGAATGTGAGAGCGGCAGAATATTTAAGACCGGCAACTGTGACATCATCATAACAGATCTGATCTTCAGTGACGCTGGGAAATATTTTTTGAGAGTCTATTACAATAATGATCAGACAGAGCTGAAGCGACTAATCAGGACGTACCAACTTCATATTCATGGTAAAGACAAAACTGATCAAACCATCAGCATGAGCTTTCTGGATCTCCTAATAATGTTATCAATATAATAATGTGACAAATCCCATCCAATATTCAGATTAGTGCATCCCAATAGGCTTTTTAATGCGTGTTTTTTTTTTAAATGATTACATCTGGTCCTATGTGCTTATGGTCTTGATTGAGTGACAGCATCAATGGATATGTGGAAATATTATTTTTTAAAGTGGACGGCTGAGGTTTATTCATCATGATTTAAACAGCAAGTTGATGTTAAACTATGACTAATCTTTTAATAACCTCTACAGAATCAGGTACAGAATCAAAGGGAAAACTGGACAAAACACATGACAAACCAAATGGTACAGTACAACAGATTAAAACAGGAGACACTGAGACCTTTACAAAAACTTTAATAGAGTTTAAAAATTAAAACATTATTAAAAATAGTTTTCTCTTCCAACTTTGGTTTTGGGTTTGCACTGCTGTACTGCCTATGTGTTTTTGGTTCTGGTGGTTCTGGAAATATTTTCAATTCCTGTCATCAATAAAACATCAACGTCTGCACAGGAATGTGGAACATTGATCAAAAGGGTCCCAATTCAATAAACTGTAAAAGTGTCCCAGAACATCTAGCAACATTACTGGTTACTTGAAATTTGCTTTTAGATTTGAAAGATCTGCAGAGGATTCTGTCAACATATATTTGCAATATATATTTAATTTACAGCATATATGAACATATGGACTGCATTCCTTCACCAGTATTGTGTTTGTTGACTGTCTCTACATTTAGTTAAAGTGACCTATAGATAAACTAAAGATCTGTGGCCAGAAATGATCTCATCAAACAGGGAGTATTTTTTTTATTGGATCTTTTTCTGAGGCTAAAAATACTTATTGTGGTGTCCCACAAGGCAGTTGTCCACTTTTATTTCCTATTTTTATAAATTTACCATGTATTGTTGATAATGCTAATAAAATTATGTATGCATATGATTCTACTGCCAATTGTATGTTTTCTGCAGCACACTGAGGAGCTGCAAACTAACTAAATGGGTGTAACGAATCAGTCCACTGAAGGCGAGCGTAGTGAAGAACCCAAGTGCAATTTTACTTACAGTCATCCAAACAATGAACGAAGATTAGAGACACAGACTTGACTAGGCACGAACAGATTTGACTCACCGACAGCGGGTTACAACATCAATACACGATGAAGACTATGGGAACATGATGGCTATTTGTTTCAAACAAAGAGGGTCACGTGACATGGACAAACAAATGGGAAATAAGACACATGACCTAGACAACTAATCAGAACATGACACAATGAACAAGAGAACCAATGGCATGAATACAATGAGGGCAAGGGAAGCATGACACAAACAGCAGGAATAAAACTACAAAATAAAAGACATGGAAAACATGAACATGACAAAACCCAAACACCACATTACAATGGGTTAGAATCAATAAATTAATTATAAATATTAAAAGTTAAATGTAACAAGACTAATATCTCTACGGTTGCTGATTTTAATTTATAGATGGGATTCCAGTGGAACAACTAACAAATGTTAAATTATTGGATGTGAAACTTGACAATTTTCTGTCATTGGCTGAACGTATAGATCATATAGTAAGCATTATGGGAAAAGGTATAGCCGTGGCCAGGAAATGTTTTTGCCTTTGTTCCGTCTTTGGTTTTAAAAGATGTTGTGCAAACATGAGTCTTCTCACATCTTGAGTACTGCCCAATGATCAAGTGCATCTGAGAAATATCTAAAAAAGAAACTTCAGAGTGTTCAGAACAGAGCAGCAGGGTTAGTGCTTCATTATCTATTTTGGGCCAATGTTAGTGACATGCATAGAAAATGATCTTGGTTGTTGGGGAAGGCTATATTACATCTACAAACGATGGTATTTTTTATAAGGTTTTCAAGTATCATACACCCTGTTTTTTCTTTGAAACATTTGTATATGTGCATTTTAGACACGACAAAAAACACATCAAGTGAGTAAGGCTCTTTTTAGCATGTCCACAAACTAATGAGATGAGACTGTAATTTATCAAGGTTATGCTGCTTGAAATATGGTTCCCATAAACATAAGAAAAAGTAAAAATGCATATATGTGTTTAAAGGTCTATGTAAAGATATGCTTACAAATATGTGTATGCTGTGTGTGCTGCTATTTTAAATGATTGAATTATTTATTTTTTCAAGTTTTGTATGTGCTGATAAATATTCAGATTAATGGAAACACCATATAATGTAGAAGAAGTACACTTCAGTGATTTGATCGGAGTATATTTGTATTCTTGTTTATATCTATATTTATTTGTATAGCATCTTTGTATTGTTTGTTTTGTGGACCCCAGGAAGATTGGCAGCCCCACTGTTACATCTGCTGCATTTACTTACAAACTAAAGAGCCACTGCATTTGCAAGCCTTTGTGAAGAACATTTTATGTATAGGGTAAATATTATTAATTCAACAAAGGCATGTGCCAGAAGCTGTTCATATGGAATATTCATAATCATACTCTCAAATCACTGCACTGCCAAGTGTCTAAGCTACTATGCAGACATACTGTACATCCAGCAGGCTATTAAAACCTACATTACGAAATCATGAGGATTTTTAATACAGTAAATCTAGGGAGGGATGCAACACTTGAACTGGTATAAGGCTCTTGAAAAGACCTAATCTGATAAGATTTAAACGATGACATGTTTCAAACTCTAAAGCAGAATTTTGTGAAGTGACATTTCTTCTGTTTGTGGCTTCAGATAAGTCACGCAAAATATTCAGCTCTAACAGCTTATCTGAGAACAGATTTTACTGTCTGCTTCATCATGATCATGGAGAAACAGGAAACAGGCCTTCCTATATACAATACAAGTTTATTTGTATAGCACATTTAAAAACAACTAGTGTTGACCAAAGTGCTTTACAAGGCTAAAAGAAACAGACAATAATGACTCAAAGCATTTAAGCACTAGAGAAACAATAAAAGAAGGATAAAAATAAATAAAAGCCTAAAAAAAATAATATACATATATACATATATATATATATATATATACACATACACATACATATATATATACACATACATACATACACACATACATACATATGTGTGTACATACATATGTGTATATAGTTATTAAATTCATATAAAAATTATTCAACAAATAATTCACAAAATCATGTCAAATCAGAATCATTTTCCGACAGCTGAATGTGCTTTAAAAGAATAGCCACTAAAACACTAATGATCCATCACACTACTCCTTAGAGGCCAATGTTCACCAATGTTACTTTTAGTTTTGTTTTAACTCAAATCTTGCTAAACCTGCTGTGGTTTACAAAGTTTTGACACCTGAATATAAGACTCATGTAAAATGTTCACTATCTATGTTTTAATGCTTTTAAATATGAATCCAGCTTGTGTGTACATTTAAATACTATTTATAAAGTATACAGGTGAGGTTACATCATGATTTGAACATCAAATTAATGCTAAACTGTGTGACTGACCTTTCAATATACTCCACAGAATCAAAGGGAAAACTGTCTGGAGCAACAGAAGTAAAACAGGAGGCATTAAGAGCTTTACAAAATCTTTAAACAGTGAGTTTACAAATGAAGAACATTTTTAAAAATTGTGCTGTCTTTCCATCTTCAGCTTTTGCAGCTGAAGGGAATTGGTTTATGAGCTTGTGTATGTCATTCTGCTGATTCTGATTTTGGTTACACTTACTATCAGGAGACACCAATTTCTGCAAGCAGAACATGTTTCGAACCGAGGGCTCAAAATGCAATGAATTTTACAGATGATCTCATCCAGAAACATCACTGGTCACTTGTCATTTGCCTTCAGCGCCAACAGATCTGCAGAGGATTCTGACAACATATGTCTGCAATATATATGTGATTTACTATACATATGAACATTTGGACTCTGTATCTGCATTTATTCTCCGGTTTCGCATCAGTGAGCTCAGTTAGTTGCTCTATAAAGGGGGCACACTTGGCTAACTAAAGAAAAGTTATGTAGAGGAACAATGTCCATTGCAGAAGTGACAAATGCATTAATTAATTAAGAGAATCTGTTTAATTATTGCGTGAGTAACTCCTGAGATTGCTGTGATTGACCCGAGGTGTTTCTAGCATTTGAAAACATCAGGGGCTGATGGTGAGGGCAAATGCTCATATATTTAGAGTACGACAGGCTAAAGGCACGTCTTAAGAAAAATGTGCTTTTCTCTACTGACATATGACTGCAGAAAAAAAGTATTTTTTTAAATAGAATATTGATATGTTTTATGACAAGTTAATTTCGATGCATCACTAGGAAATTAGGAGCTACATAGCTAAATCGGTATGCAAACTCTTTCAAGCTGAAATACAGTTTATTGTCCCTGTTGAAAAATCCAGCATATGCTAGTTAGGTATGTTTTGAAGCATGGCAGCTGGTTCTATCTTTGTGGGGACTCTCCATAGGCGTAATGGTTTTATACTGTACAAACTGTATATTATATCCCCTTCCACTAACTTAAAAAAAAACTCAATTCTGTATGATTTATAAGCTTGTTTCCTCATAGGGACCTCAATTTAGGGCCCCATAGAGACACAAGTTCCCATGAGTCAGTGTGTATTCAGTCCCCACCGGGATAGAAAAACAAGCACATATGCGCATACGCACAAACACATCGTTTGACATGTTTGCAAAAAAAGATACTTCCTTACAAAAAATTGCAAAAGTGTAAAATTGTTATAATAATTATATTATTATGTCATTATAAAACTTGGGAATGATATATGAGGCATCCTCTGCTGCCATCTAGTGGCATTCATGTTATTTTAAAATAACATAAATTCAAGTTATTTTAATTCTAAAAGGTTTTTGTTTTTTTTCCCAGTTGATGGCAGAAATCTTCCACAGCAGCACATTTGTTTTGTTTTATTCCTTTCTATTTTTATTCCTTTTTATTGATTTATTCCTTGTTTTTTTTAAAGAAAATAATTATTACAAATTGAGGCAAATAGAAATACCATAAATATCACAAAAATGCCCATGTGCACAGTACAAACATTAATAAAGTGAATGCTATTTCGTTTGTTTAAAAGATTACATTATGTTACATTCACATTATTAAATCACATTTTATCTGTCTGGCTAAGCTAGTTGGACAGAAAAAGGAATTTTGTCACCCTATGTGTAACAGCATAGCAAGCAACATAGCATAAAGTAAGTGATATTGGCCTATTTTTTTACGCTTAATATTATACTCATAACGAGATGCGTGATAGCTGCATACATACCTTTATTTATTTATTTATTCCACGTTTCCCCTTTTTCTATTTTAGGCTCCTGGCTTAGACCTTTTTTCCTTTACCATAATTTTCATTTGTGAACTGCATCTCCCCACGGGAAACCCTGAGGTGAGGAAAAGGTGTAATTAATGCATTCGTGCATTCTTTATTATTATTTTATTATTACCTAAATCCGCTACTGGTAGGTGTCAGACTCTGTGACCCAGTTTCTGTCTCCGGCGTATTCAGTTGATTTCATCCCAGGTGTTTCCCATGTTTAATTTCCAATGATCCCAGGTGTGTCTCCTTAGTCCCTCCTTATCCTGTGTTTAAGAGTCCTTTTAGTTAGTGTTATCTGGTATTGTTTATGTCAACTTTCTTGTGCTACGTGTGATTCCCTGCGATTGAAATAAACTCCTTGGTTTGTACTCCTGGTTTCCCCGTTCCGTGCTCCTCACAGTAGCAAACCCGTGACAGAATACTGGACCCAAAAGAAAAAAGCGAACGGCGACTTTTCTTCGCGTTTGTTTTTTCCGCCTTTGTACAAAGTTTTTGTTTTCCTTGTTTTCCCCACCGCGGCTATGGAAATTGCCGCTCGGTTCATGGCCCTAGCTCGCCGAGATCTCCTGCTAGTGGAGTATTCCTGGGAGTTCTGCAGGCTCGCCGCGTCTACGGCCCTCGATGACGCCACCAAATCAACCAATTCAGGACATTAATGCCAGATTCCACCTTGCAAGTCAGTGTGTGGACAAATCAAATGGCATGTTCACTGTGCTTAATGTTGCAAGAGGTCAGAGTACTCCTCTTCATGTCCAATACAAAACATGGGGAGAACAACAAAAAGTCTGCTGCGAATCAAACGAATGCCAAGTACACATGGAAGTAGCACAGAGGAGTGGTCTGTTATCCTATCAGTGTGTGCATGTCAGATCTGTAAGTTACTGCACATCCTCAGCTGAAGCAGTCTCTCTAAAGGAAGATGTTTTAACAGAAATGGTGAGCGCAAAGAGGTTTGGTGATGAGAAGAAAAACATATGCCTTGCTCGTCAACAGATGTTTTAACAGAAATGGTGAGCGCAAAGTGGTTTGGTGACGAGAAGAAAAACATATGCCCTGCTCGTCAACAGCTTGCCATTTCTAGCAGTGGACCACTTTCTGTAGAAACCTCAACTGGCAGCCCTCAAACAAAAAAGTTAATTTCCGTTTTTGAGCCAAATGTGTCCTATATTATAGCCGTTTGCGGCGTGTCATTGTTGTTTACAACACCAAATTAAACACATGGCACTGCCCCTGTTGCAAAGTGTGCCATTCGTGTCCGCATAAGTACATTGCGAAATGGCATCTATTTCAAATAGACCGTGAGCTTTTCCGTACTGTCTTCAGCAGAGAAGAATCACCACCCCAAAAGGCACATACACATTCAGAGGAGAGCAATGTCACAGAAGACCATCCTTTGTATCCTCCACATGATCTGCGACTGAAACAAATGGTGCAGTATATTCTACAGTACAAGAAGATACCTGCTGTCCTACCAGACAACATACGTGCACCATCACCAGGCAAAGAATACCCAAAATATCTTTTGTCCTGAAGAAACCATGTGTCAGAGATGCCCAGGTGTTGTCCCCCTCAGTGACCCTATTCTGATTACAAAGAGGGCTAAAATACTCTCCAACTGGGGCATTGTTGAAGGTAGGATGGTGTTATTAATATGCATATGTGCTATGCAATTACACTGTCCTCTGATGCAATACTTGTTTTGAATCATAGATGTATTAACCTACTGTAAGCAGTGCCCACTGTGTGGAATGTTTTATCGCTACCAAGAGTGGAAAGACGAACTCCACAACTTTAACGATCACATCCTCCTTGACATACATTTATGCCTAACCTTAAGAAACCTTCTACAGGTAACCTTCAATGTATGATTGTCTTCGGTAAGAACAGTACTTTTCAATGTGTACATTGATTTTTTTTTTTTTTTTTTTGTACAAGTATACTTGCATTACTTGTGGTGATCACCCCCCTGTGGTGATTATGGATTTACACAAAAAAGGTGTTTTACATTTATCAGGTATGACTACTGTGATGCTCCACTTGCTAATTGTTTACATTAACATTTATGTATTTGGCAGGCACTTTTATCCAAAGTGACTTACATTGCATTTTTTTTATCTGTTCATTGTAATTTGACTTTTAAAATAGTTTTCTCAGTTTTACCTTGTTATAATGAACTATTTTTACACTCTTTAGTAAGTGACATCCAGGGTCCTGCAGAGAATTTGACAGATGTCAACCTGGAAAAGTTTTGGGAGGCTATGTCCTGTGATATGATTGGTCGCGGATTTGTTGCAAGCATGAACATAGTGCTTTGTACATCATTGGAAAGCAAAAGGCAACATAATACAATGCTTTTTTGTTTTGTTTTTAGGTGGTAGACACAATCCATGTGCGGTATCACCATCATACCATTTTTGGGCCCCTTGGATAGGGAAGCACACACGGAATTCAGACTCTGTACTAAACACAGAGTTCGAAAAGATTCATGTTTCGAAGTCTGTATCTGAAATTTCTGAAATTATGGTTACAGAGGAGAGGACAGACTCAGAAGAACTATACAAACAAAAGGTAGGGTTTGTTAGTAAAAACACTGTGACAACTGTGTTTCACAGGTTCTGAAGCCTGAAAACAAGGCTGTGTACTTTTTTTGATTCAAATCATCCCTATGGGATTGGTGATTCACGATATGTGAATGTCTTCAGGTTGCACTTACAAATATAGATATTATGTTCGCAGTTCAAGGTTTGCTGTTCGAAGTTCTCTGTTCATTGCTGTTTGTTCTCAGCATGATGTTCTGCATGTTTTGTTTATTCTGAATTTAAAATGTTGTTTTTGCAATGTAGTCAGTGGTCATTTTTGCTTTGGAACAAAGAAACTTGGCTCCTTTGTCCAATTTTTATGTTTATAATATTTACGGTTATAATATTAAAATAGTTATTCGATTTTGTTGCAGTAAATTTGATAAGCAGAATTACAAAAACAACGTTAGTTTTATTAGGTTTTCAAAAAACATAAGTTATTTATAACAACACACAATCTATATATGTTTGTCACATTCGTTCCAGGAATAACTTAATGATGTTCCGTTGTTTTAGAATGTTCCAAAACAGTTGGCCGGCTCCGTTGACTGTGTGGGATCTTCATGTTGATGGTGAGGAAAAAGGGAAAGTAAAAAAATCTTTAAATATATGAATGTTATTTTCATAAGAATGAAAACATGAAATGGTTGCCTGAACTTGACTGATGTTGTTTTTTTTTTTTTCAGTATGCTCTGTACATGGTCTTTGAGGCACCCTTTGATTTTACAGCTGTACGTCTTTTGTATAAAAAGATCTATTAACTATATAATATAATCTGGAAAATGGTGGTGCCTTATTCTGATGGAGAATTTTGCCATTGAAAGGTCTCTCTCTGTCTCACTCACTCAGTTTTTTTTTTTTTTGTACATCGGTCTATACATTTAACTTAAAATTAATTTGTTGCAGGAAACATGCTGCAGTTGATGTGCAGGTGCCACTTGAACAACATGACACTGAAATCGCCGACATGGTATGTTTTTATTGTCTCAAACAGGGGCACATGAGAGAAACAGAATTTCAAAACTTTAATTTACATGCTACATCCTGATTAAAACAAGGTATTATTGAGGACACTTCCAATCTGCCCAGGGACAACAGATGAAAATTAGCAGCTAAATCTGGTGCAAACCATCTCTTCTCTTGTGAGAAGTTTATTTAAATTTATTTAAATTTTTTTTTTTTTCGTACTCTTCTCTCATGAAGGAGCCATGGATGGTAAAAGACCTCTTGACCGCAGTTGGATGGCTGTGGAAAAACTGCCATGCCTTCAGAGGTTTTGTGGAAGAGCCGTGGTATCTGAAATGAAACAAGGAAGACCAGGAAAAGGCCCTTCAATTTAATCAGGCGGAAACGACTGATGACCGACAACTGGCCAAAAAGCCTTTCATATTTCGTTTCCAATTCAAGGAAGATATGGACGTTTTTCTTTGCGAGTGTCTGGACAACAGGCACTTCAGGGTTAACTCCATGTTTATGGAGTTTTGATTTATTTTAGTGTTATTTGAGAATTATTGTTAAATGTGTGCCTGCATAACTTCAATTTATTTACTTTATAAATTTTAAAGTAAATTATTTACTATTATGTAGTATTTTTATATAGTATTTTTAATTAATTGTATTTATTTGGAGCAGGTACAGCAGCTCACACTGGACTGAAACGCAAAATAAACGGAGCGTTGCAAATAAATTAGGAGCTATGGCCATGGAAAATATGTATTGCAAAAGTTGTTTTTACTTCATTCTTTTGCAATTCTTTATTTTTGTTTGTAAAAAGCAAATTTATTTTTTTCTCAGTTTCATTTTCTTTTCCAATACTTCAATTCTTTTGCAAGTAAATGTGGCCCTGTTTTGTACTTTTAGTCTGAGGCATAATGCCTTTTCCTCATACGACTGAGGTCAGAGGATCTCCTAAAATGTACACCGTATGTGTGTCGTTCTTCAATGATCAGATCTGCCCACACAGTTTCAGAAGAACCACAAAGTTAACATCCCACACAGTTTCAGAAGAACCAAAAAAAGTTCACATGTCACACAGTGAGCAATCACTTCCTGACTTACTGCATAAAAGTCAACTAAAACGCAGTGCTGCGTTTCACTCCAACTGAAACAGAGTTTGAGTGAAACGCAGCCCTAATGTCTGACAGAAAAGGTTCCTCCACAGTTTCAGAAGAACCACAAAGTTAACATCCCACACAGTTTCAGAAGAACCACAAAGTTAACATCCCACACAGTTTCAGAAGAACCAAAAAAAGTTCACATGTCACACAGTGAGCAATCACTTCCTGACTTACTGCATAAAAGTCAACTAAAACGCAGTGCTGCGTTTCACTCCAACTGAAACAGAGTTTGAGTGAAACGCAGCCCTAATGTCTGACAGAAAAGGTTCCTCCCACTTTCTAGAGACGTCGCACTCTTACAGGAACGTCCACATAAACTCATTTTGACAAACTGAGAAAGACAAAATATATGTCTCATCTGTGGTATAGTTGTGATTTCGATTTTTTTTATGGCTGAACCTAAGATACATGCAGAACATTTATCATGTAAGTTTTCGTAAAAAAAAAAAAAATTATATATATATATAGAGCCAACTTTTGTGTTTTAGATGTAAGTAGATGTAGATGTAAGTAGCCAAACATTTCATATCTGACAGCTGTTTTACGATAGAAATGTTAAAAATAATCAGGAATGCAAACTAATATAATTTCGCCATTTTCAGTTGACGTGATTTGTGTAATGTGTTTCGTAACTGTCAATGTGAGGGGACAAGAAACAATATTAACGAAGCCGTTTTCATCATATATTAGACATATGATTAATAACGAATGGGCACATATTGTGAATTTAATAAACTTTTTTATGTAGCTTTCCTGGTAGCCTTCAATAATGTAACTTGTTTAATAAAATGATTCATAAAACCTATAAATATCAGTCGACCATTTGTTTACTTTGTTCACTGACAAAGATGAAAATGAAAATACTATCAATCAAAGCAGAGAGCTGGTATTGGCAAATAATATACTGCCCACTGACATAGTTTTAAATTGTTATCCAATGTTTGGCCTTCAAACAGTTCCTCTTAAAATTGGCTATGACACAGTATTTTTGTTTGTTTGTGGAAAACTAAACCTAGTGAAGAATTGTTTAGGTCTCTGTATGACTGTGGATATGATGATGATTATGATTATAATTGTATAGTGAGATTATTAATATCATTAAGTTGTTCTACCATGATTACTCCGATTGGTTGATCGCAGGAAAAATAACTTCTCAAAGCTGTTGCTTGTGTTTTGAGACTTTGGGTTTGACTGAATCTGGACCATTCTCAATCTGAGGATTACACTTTAGTAATGTATATAAATGTATTATTCACAAATTATTTAAAAAGTTTTTCATGAGAAAGATGAATGTTGACACCGTGGCTTCACCCGGTTCACTGACAAAGATGAAAATGAAAATACTATCAATCAAAGCAGAGAGCTGGTATTGGCAAATAATATACTGCCCACTGACATAGTTTTAAATTGTTATCCAATGTTTGGCCTTCAAACAGTTCCTCTTAAAATGCAAATATTAGGGCTATCAAAATGGCTGAAAAACTAAATACAAATTTTATACTTAAATATTATTAATAGTACTCGAGTTATATCCAAATTTAAAAGTTATATAAATGTATTATTCACAAATTATTTAAAAAGTTTTTCATGAGAAAGATGAATGTTGACACCGTGGCTTCACCCGACGAGACAAAATACAACAGAACCACCTCTGATCTATAAAATGTTATCTGGCATAGCAAGTCAGCCCTGGGCCCATACAATATGCCCCCCCATATCATATCCTTATATTATAATCACATTGCACTTGAATAAAGTTCAAGGTGTAATCTGCCGATTGTTCTGCAGGTGACCGCATAAATCTGTCTTCTAAGATGCACTTAGGGCTTTACGATTATTCCAGAGCACTCGTAGATCTACGATGATTTTCAAGTGCTACTTAAATTACGATGCTTTTGGGAAACAGACCATAATATTAAGATCAGTCGTACGATCGTTTTTACGAACTTCTTAGGCTTACGAAGCTTTTGGGAAACGCAGCCCAGCTCGGTTAACTTAACATAGGCCCTATTGTTGATTTTTCTGAAGTAAATAACATTACGTGGATCGTGCTTCACAAGCTGTTTTATATACGGTATATTCTTAGGCTAATCTTTTGGGAAACGCAGCCCAGCTCGGTTAACTTAACATAGGCCCTATTGTTGATTTTTCTGAAGTAAATAACATTACGTGGATCGTGCTTCACAAGCTGTTTTATATACGGTATAAATGCTTGGAAATAATATTTAACGTTTTTAAGTCCATTATTTGTAGCATGCAAGCCACCAAATAATCGCAGCTTTGTGCTTTGTTATTACAAAATGCCTACTGTCAATTTTATGATAAAATATATAGAATAAAAGTGTTTTTACGCTCTTTAATTTGTAGTGAGATAATTCACCAGTAGTGGCATATGAATCAATGATATTTTCCTCTTTAACTGTGAGGGCAGATCTGACATAATTGAACACCCACACAAAACTGTGTTTATAGAGGTTTATATGATCAGATTTTCTGCCAGAGAGTGCACAAATACATTCAATTTGTTAGTTTTACTGCTGTTTATTTTATCAGAACTCTCAACAACACATTTATCATTAAACACATTTTTAATTAATCATGCTTTATGTGCCAAAAAAAAAATGTCCGGGGAGCAGTTGGGGGTTCGGTTCTTGCTCAAGGGTCTCACCTCAGTCGTGGTATTGAGGGTGGAAGAGAGCGCTGTTCATTCACTCCCCCCACCGACAATCCCTGCCGGACCTGACACTCGAACCCGCAACCTTCGGGCGATGATTGTTAGAATATATCACGCTCTCTGCCAGAATATTTCTGAGTTTGCCTGTTTGCGTTCCTTCCTCACTTCTCTGTCTTCTCTTTAGTCTTTCCTCTCTCTGTATCTCACCGTATGCATGCATGCGCACATACGTATATCTCTTCTTGGGTTCAAATGGTGAAAGATGGTGGAGGCCTCCTCAGACCCAAGTTATTGAGTTCGGTCTGTCCTTCTCGCAGGGTGAAGATATCATTCTGCCAGATGTACTCCTAATATGTCCAGAACTTCCTGCCCATATTCCCATTTTATATAACACACATATGTAATCCATATCTTATTGGTTGAATTGGGTACACCACCTCTCATAATATGTCTGTATATACCATTGTATAAGACAATAAAAACAAAGTTAGGCAACCTCAGATTTTTTTGTCTGCCTTGCCTTTCTTCCCGCCCGTTACACTCTGGGGGACTGAGAATATTTTGGTGATGACGAGACATAACGGGATTAATTTTTAACAATGTCCAAAAAGCATATTCTGCTTGTTGGTTGGGCCACATGACATTGATTTTGAAAACATACATACATTACATTTCAAACATACAACAATACATTTCAAATGTTAATAAACTGTGAAGAACTTTCTAAGAAATAATAGATGAGATTATAATAATAGAATAATAAGATTATGCCGAACTACTTAAGGTTTTATTTTCAAGAAATTCATTGATTTAACAAACCTGCTTTCTTCATTATATCAGGGCAGTTGTATCAACCTGAAATTTTTGACTTTATGCCACCCAAAAAACATCAAAATGACTTAATACAACCATTAAAAGCATGCACAATTGCACATAATAGAAGAAGTGTATCTCAAGTAATTTATATGTATGCTACCATTCAAATATTTGGGTCAAAAGCCTAAAGCTGCATTTGTTTGATCACAAATACGTTCATTCACTCACCCCACCGACAATCGCTGCCGGACCTGACACTCGAACCCGCAACCTTCGGGCGATGATTGTTAGAATATATCACGCTCTCTGCCAGAATATTTCTGAGTTTGCCTGTTTGCGTTCCTTCCTCACTTCTCTGTCTTCTCTTTAGTCTTTCCTCTCTCTGTATCTCACCGTATGCATGCATGCGCACATACGTATATCTCTTCTTGGGTTCAAATGGTGAAAGATGGTGGAGGCCTCCTCAGACCCAAGTTATTGAGTTCGGTCTGTCCTTCTCGCAGGGTGAAGATATCATTCTGCCAGATGTACTCCTAATATGTCCAGAACTTCCTGCCCATATTCCCATTTTATATAACACACATATGTAATCCATATTCTTATTGGATAAACCACTACGCCAACCCTTACAGTGTATCTATATAATCTACTGATGTAATAATATACTTCGAAGAAGTTTGTGGACAGATACTCCATGTTCATGACTCTTCCCATGGGCTCATGAGTGATGGGAACTGAGAATACTTTGGTGACGACGAGAAATAACGGGGTCACTTAAAGGGGTCATATGATGCGATTTCAATGTTTCCTTTCTCTTTGGAGTGTTACAAGCTCTTGGTGCATAAAGAAGATCTGTAAAGCTGCAAAGACTAAAGTCTCAAATCCAAAGAGATATTCTTTATATAAGTTAAGAGTTAACCACGCCTGCCTAAAACGCCTCGTTCTAACACGCCCCCACATGTCTACCTCACTATGTGAGAAGATTTGCATAACGCCGCCCAAATGTTCACGCAAAGAAAGAAGGCGTAACTTATATTCTCGCTGTAGTATTGTTG
>NW_015633538.1:16958-20871 GCF_001515625.1 Sinocyclocheilus rhinocerous
CAACATCATATGACCCCTTTAACACAAGTCCTGCTGATCTAATGATTTTAAAGCATATGCATTGGCTGTGACAGAAGCCATCTGCTGTTCTTTTTTAATAAGGACATTGGCTCAGTCTCTATATTAAAGTAAGAATGCTTAAAACATGCTACTCTAGCTTGAATATAGTGTATTGATATTGAATTTTGTTGCATTAAAAACAGCAGCAGTAACAGCACTTTTATATTTAACTGAATATTATTAACAAGCACAAATGAACTGCACAAGTGTAACTTGTCTTGCACAAGTCTTTAGCCTCCTTGTTAGTGCGTCTGCCTCCCATGCCGGAGACCCGGGTTTGAGACCCACTCGGAACGAGAACGAGATGTGGCGGTGAGGACCCGGGAGAGAGGGGTTACACAAGCCTGAATAATAAATATTTGAGAGAAATAGGCCTTTTGTGTACATAGAAAAAGTCTTAGATCTTTGAGTTCAGCTCATGAAAGATGGGGGCAAAAGCAAAAGTGTTGCGTTTATAATTTTGTTCAGTGTATATATATATAGTCGTGGTCTGTGATTTTGAATGGAGTGAGGAGCGGATTTTTTAAAAGTCGGAGCGTCATGGTTTTCACTCGCTCCAAGAGCGCTCCACCACCGCTCCATCACGTGTACAATTCATGCCAACAGCCCATAATATAACTGCATATTTAGCAAGAATTCACATGTTAAGCAAGAATTCACATGTTAAACATATTTAGCTAACTTGATACAGAAGGATCACTCAAATCAGAAAGAATGTGAAGGTTATGATGACGGCAATGGACATGAGCGGGAAGTTATAGTTCTCAAGGAATTTGTATTTGTCGCTTCAGCTCTGTCTGATCATTAGCGTAATAGACATGCAAAATATATTTCCCAGCATCACTGAAGCTCAGATTCTTGATGACGACGTCACAGTTTCCTTCTTTAAACACTCGTCCACTACATTCTTCATCCTGACACACATCTATGTCTCCTGACTCACTGAATAACTCAGTGTGAACAATATTATTGGCTTCAGATTCACATGTTAGTGTGACATTTATTCCATTTTCTCCTCTCACAGATTTAGATGCGTTTCCTGCAAATACAGTATAATATTCATTCAATAGAAAATATCAATACTGAAAAATGTGTTTCTGTCTATTCTCAGTAATCAATGTTATTATAAAATATTCTAGGAGAGTTATTATAGTCAGCTTTTGCTGAAGACATAACTTCACACATTCAAGTGGATTCATCAGCTGTGAACTGATGGAGGAGTTTCTCTAATATTTAGCATCAGAAATGAATGTAAATATTAAGGATGCTCATTGCTCATCAGAGACATGATCTATTTAGCCTTTGTGCTCTTCATCTAAACACTTAACCTCAGGTTACTTCATTGTCTCTTCATGAAATAAAAGCATTAAATGCTCAATCTCAAGCACTAATGACTAATGAGATCTGGTTGATGAATTAATAGAAAGCAGCAGGTTCAGTCAGAAGTCTAAATGCAGCGACCAGAGCTTTACCTTATAAACTACTTAGTTTGAACTCTTTCCTGTTTTTACCAAAAAAGGACAGCAATTGTTTAAAACAAGGAACACAGCACTAAAAAAAGTGACTTTCTTTGCAGCAACCATATATTTGTTATAAAAAATAGATTTAAATATAAACGAGGGCAATAAGAGCGAGCAATATTAGCAGTGGCTCATTTTAACATGTTTGAACTCTTACCTGTTTTTACAAAAAAAGGACAGCATTTGTTTATAATAATGAACACAGCACTAAAAAAGTGACTTTCATTGCAGCAACCAGATATTTGTTATAAAAATGGATTAAAAATATAAACGAGGGCAATAAGAGCGAGCAATATTAGCAGCGGCACATTTTAACATTTCAAATGTTGATGAAAATAATATAAAGCTGTAGCAAATGTACGAGTGCAGTTGTAAATGTGCTGAGAGATAAAATACTGCTGAGTGGAAAAATAATACAGACCTGATTGCAATACAGCTGACTCTAAACCTTAGCTTTCAGATTTATTTAAAGATATATCATATGGATCATATATGAAAAATAAGAAACATCAAACTATAATCTGAATATTTACTTTAATAAATTATTCCAGTATAATTCTCAAGACTCAAAATGACCAGTCAAACTCAAAGGCCAAATGAACACAAAGTTTATGAAATTATTTTTCCTGTTACCAACCAACCCTCTCATCTGAGCTATCAATGTACAGTAGAACAATCAAATAATTATAATAATAAAAACATTATTATAATCATCATCATGATAATCACATTATAACTTAGATACATTCCTCGTAAATGTTAATTTCCTTAGCGTCACTAGAAGATATAGTTTTCCACAAACAGAAAACAAAACTATTGATAGAGTAACACACACAAAAACATAAGTTGACTTTATATTTAAAAACACAAAAACTTACATGGTAAACGTTCCGTATGAATCTTTTGTTCTGGCGTAAACCACGGCACATTTAACAAGACAAAGCAAAAGTGAAAGCAGTATTGCACACGAGTGAGGGCTTGTCAGGAAATATGGCTCTTCAGTGATATCTGAACTCAAATCAGCTGTAGAGTTTAATAGGACACATTACTGGAATCATGTAAGAATCCACCCGCCAGCCCAAAACAACGGAATCCAAAGGCCTGGTCGAAGGTTTAGTGCGTATTCGGTCTTTTACTTGTGCGTTTGAATGTATCAGGATTTAGTTTAAATTTTAGTCTAGCTCCGTTTTCAATCTGACTCCAGTTTCAAATGATCAGTTTTTAATTAGAAATATTGCCTAAATTTAATGTTCACAAATATTAATTTAGATATTTGATTATTCCGGACTCACTATGCTTTCAATAATCCGTTCACTGGGGACCTAATGTCTCTTTTAAGTCTCACGTTGACCTTACGATCACAAACTCGCCAGTCTGATGCTAGTCAGAGGGTGTAGGTAGACTAATACCTGTTTTGCCTGCCGCCTACTGCTTGCTTATGACAAAAAGTGTAATTCACTTAGTCTTTTCCCGTACAACTTGCCCACTTAACCAGTGGCGTCACAGGTGTTCAGGGCTCCTGTGCAGTTGAGTCACGTTCAGTGAAGATCATTATAGTTCCTCCAGTTCCTGTTTGTGCTCTGTATTCTCCTGTACTCGGCCCTGCTCATAACCTCTGTGCTGACGTCGCCATATGATGACAGAAATCACAGACACAATCACAGGCAGAATCCCCAAACACACTCCAACTGACACCATCCAGTTCTCTACAGCTGGAAAAGGGGAAAATGGAAAGAGAGCACATTTAAAATAAAAAATTTTTTTTTTCATTATTAAACTCACTGCTTGAAGATTTTGTAAAGCTCTCAATGCCTCTGTTTTACTTACTGTGTTGTTCAGTGTCATCAGTTTGGTCTTTATCAGTGTCGTGCAGTTTCTCCTTTGATTCTGTACAGAATACTGAAAGGTTAGTCTCACAGTTTAGTATGAATCTGCTGTTTAAAGATAATATTTCTAAACATCACTGAGCTTCTCTCACCTCTGACTGTCACTGTGATCAAGGGTTCTGCTGAAGGCTCCAGAACTCTGTATGATCCTGTGTTTATTAATAAATGAACTGTATGATAAACCAGTGAAAATGTCCACCATCAATCCACAAATGTTAACAAAAGTCTTCACTGAGTAACACAACAGAGAAATAATTCACTAGAATAACTCTAGCTGACGCTGAACACCAAGAATAAATAGAGTTTATAAACATAAATGACACTGACCGCTGTGATAGACGAGACAAAGCAGCAGAAGATTCAAGCATCTGAACCTGATGAGAATAAGAGCTGTTATGAGACAGATACAGACACACATCACAAACACATTAATACAGCCATAAAATA
>NW_015633538.1:21659-22208 GCF_001515625.1 Sinocyclocheilus rhinocerous
TATATATATATATATACACACACACACACACACACACAAACATTGAGTAATCAATGTAGAACATTTTAACAATTACATTAATAACCCCATAAAAAAACATCATCATAATCTTTGTTCATCAGCTTAATAATAAACATGTTCGCTCATTTCCTTAGCATCATTAGCAGGCAACCCTTTTCACAAATAAACACAACTATTTGTATAATAACACAAAAACACACAAGCTTTATATTTAAAAGAATAAAATACTTACATTGTTCTGCATTAGTTTTACATTCTTTCGTAAACGTTTGAGACATGAGTAAAAACGAAACCGAAAGTATAATGATACGTTCAATAATCATTACTAGAACGCAAGTGGGAGTTTCCAGAGAGTCGGTGAGAAAGCGTGTAGGATGCCATGCATGCAGCTAAAGACTAGATATGCAGCGTCTGTATTGACGGTAAATTTGTTGAAATTAATCAAATATAATATTGTATAATTACCATAGAATATATAATGATTCAGTTTACATCACCTTCATAAATTGAACAACAAAAAAAAAAAAA
>NW_015633538.1:24764-25980 GCF_001515625.1 Sinocyclocheilus rhinocerous
TCATTTCCTCAGCATCTTTAGCAGGCAACCCTTTTCACAAATAAACACAACTATTTGTATAATAACACAAAAACACACAAGCTTTATATTTAAAAGAATAAAATACTTACATTGTTCTGCATTAGTTTTACATTCTTTCGTAAACGTTTGAGACATGAGTAAAAACGAAACCGAAAGTATAATGATACGTTCAATAATCATTACTAGAACGCAAGTGGGAGTTTCCAGAGAGTCGGTGATAAAGCGTGTAGGATGCCATGCATGCAGCTAAAGACTAGATATGCAGCGTCTGTATTGACGGTAAATTTGTTGAAATTAATAAAATATAATATTGTATAATTACCATAGAATATATAATGATTCAGTTTACATCACCTTCATAAATTGAACAACAAAAAAAAAAAAAGCAAAAACAATATGCACATTCTTTATTCAATATTTTGTAGATGAAGAGTTTGAAAAAATCGTTGAATTTTATGTAGAAAAGTTAAATCACCATCTTGTTCCGACCAAACTGACTTGAACGCACCTAATGTCGTAAATACAACTGAACTCTTAAATACGAAATTACAGGAGGACTTGAATGCACCACAATTCTCACAAACAGGTCAGAGTCTTTCAGAGGGTGTGTAAAAAGAAAATCGAACAAACAGCAGAACCGCTGCATCTCCGAACAACAGTGTTTTGTTCCTCAGCGTTACACGGACCAGCAAATGATTCAATCAGGCTATAACTACAGTCGTTTGCAAAGTTAAATGAATCAGCTTTTTAAACGAATCGGTTGATTCAACTCACTCATTAAGACAGTCACTTGCTGCCACCTACTGGCGGTTCTAGTTTCATATTTTTAAAAAGTCGCTTATTTCATTTTTGCAATCATTTAATATTTCTACATTAAAATGTTATATTTAAACTTAACATTTATGCACAATCCATCTATGAATTTTGTTGATAGTGATTTCATTTGATTGTTAATATCCAGCGTGTCTTTTTATTCGATTGAATTTATTGATTAAAGGGGTCATATGATACGATTTCAAGTTTTCCTTTCTCTTTGGAGTGTTACAAGCTGTTCGTGAATAGATAAGATCCGTGAAGTTGCAAAGACTAAAGTCTCAAAACCAAAGAGATATTCTTTATCAAAGTTAAGACTCTGCCGCGCCCCCCTAAAACGGCTCGTTCTAACACGCCCCCACATATCTACCTCACTATGTGG
>NW_015633538.1:26020-26160 GCF_001515625.1 Sinocyclocheilus rhinocerous
ACCAAATACACAAAATAATGATCTTTAAAAAAGCATCATATGACCCCTTTAAATAAGAATCTGACATAAGAGGACACAGATATATTAAAATATATTTTATAATACTAATAAGCCAACATCTCTGGCTTTTTTTTTTTTTT
>NW_015633538.1:26307-28003 GCF_001515625.1 Sinocyclocheilus rhinocerous
AATACATCCTGTTTATTATATTATAATGAATATTTAATATTACATATATAGACATGTTGCATAATAGACATGTTGCATGTTAATTGTACTATTTATGAACCACAAATCATATGTTTGTGTATTTTGTGTTACTCCATAATGATGTTCTATTTGAGGGCATTTGTAGTGTAGGTATAGGGCCCAAACATAACCTCAAGCCCAGGGGCCCCCGGCCCCGTAAGTCCTGCCCTGGCCCCAACACAAGTGGGCTGACATAAAAATGCACTGCACAAGTGCTTGGACAACTCAACTCTCTTTCTAGAATGAAAACATTAGTAACATCACGGAATTTTTCAAAGTTTGGGTGAATTAATCAAAAGTAGGGCATTACACTTAAATCAAATCACGATACGGACTAGTGTCTGTAAATATTAAGCAAAAAGAAAAAAATATTATTTATTGCATGTTCTGTGTGTCTCTTTGTGAATGAATGGCGCAAGTTTCGGTTACACACATACTAAAGCACAATTGATTTCAGCATCTGCCGCCTGAATATATGAGTAACATGAACACATAAACAATCTCTAGAACTGCTCCGAGTCACTTCATGAGCATTTGACCGTTTCATTTGTCATTTCATTTCACTGTTGTCACCAGTGTTGGGCAGTAATGCATTACTTAGTATTACTTTTTTAGTAACGGAGTAATTTAACGCGTTATAATTTTCAAAATAGTAATTAGAGTAGTTAGAAGCCGAAGTCTCTATACGTTACTGCCGCGTTACATTGCTGACAGAATGCAGTGTTTTATAATCTAGAGATTGTAAAAAGGATGTAGCACACGCATTGTCGAACCAGTTCCAGTGGATTAGACCTGCTCCCGCGAGACCCGACCCAACAGAGCGGCGTGGGACAAGATGGGCGAGTGCTGGTGCGAGCGGGTAGACACACGTGTGTGTGCGAGGGATGCGGGAGAATAAAATGATTCACGGGACTCCCACAAAATAGAAATATCTAAACATAAAATATCTAAAACAAATAAATTGTTATTCATCTATTGCACAAAAGCAACATTAACTAATTGTGGTGGGATGACCTAAAGAGGTCAGTAGTAACCAGGCGAAAGGGGCCATGAGGTGACTTTGATCAACAGGCACATTTTTATTCAGACAGGTCAAATGTATTAAAACGTCTCATCACCAATTTCACAACGAAACACACAGCGCCTTCACGACATGGCGGCGGCAGCAGCAACACAACTACAGCGAGAATAAAAGTTACGCCTTCTTTCTTTGCGTGCACATTTGGGCGGCATTATGCTAATATTTCCACATAGTGATGTAGATATGTGGGGGCGTGTTAGAACGAGCCGTGGTAGGCGTAACTTTTATTCTCGCTGTAGTTTTGTTGTTTCCGCTGTCATTTCATAAAGGCGCTGTGTGCTTCGTTGTGAAAGCGAAACTACTTTGTTTGGTCTTCCAAAAGAGGACGATATCTGCTTCGTCATGCCTGGAGCTGATCCGTGCTGGTCGCTGAGGAAATACTACAACTTTGCGCTGTGGATCACCGGATCGGCTTTCACCGTGGACGAAGCGGAGTCCAGCCCGGGGTCATCACATGTGGTTGCCGCAAGCCCTCCGGACGCTCCATCGAATCCGCCGGCCGCGCCGTTCTCAAGCCCACCCCCTCTGCTCACTCTAGCCCTCCGGCCGTTCCTC
>NW_015633538.1:29630-32055 GCF_001515625.1 Sinocyclocheilus rhinocerous
GAAATACACAAAATACTGTTCTTTTTAGCAGCATCATATGACCCCTTTAAGAATTGTTATATTATATTGCTTTTTCTGTTATCTATTAATCCATAAGAGGTTTATTATTGAAAGGTATTTTGCATGTTTTGTACGTACTGTTTTTTTTTTTTTTTTTTTTTTCATACTTTATTTTTAATTATCTTTCAAAAAAATTATTTAAATAAGGTTTTGATAATTAAAAAAAAAAATCATTAAAAAGATGTATGATGCATGCAAGCACAGCACATAGCCTTCTGTAATGCCCACATTTAGAAAACACACACTCCCAACTCTTTAATAAACATGCCCCATCCAAACTGGTATATAAAATAACAGGCATTGGGTGATAATAACACAAATGTAGTTTAGAAAACTAGTCCCAATCCAATTATGGCTAGTGTTTTAGATGTTTTTTTTTTTTTTTTTTTGTACATACTGTAATCTTTGTTGTTTATTATTGCAATAAAAAAATGATTTAAAATTGAAAAAATATATATATATATTTTTGTTCAGTATTTTCCTAATGACAATTTTATGCTCGGTTTATAAAGGCTACTACAAACACCTTTTTCCCATTTTTATCACAGAATAAGGCAGGAAATATATTTTATCGTTTCTATACTAAATTATATGTCAATCAGTACTGCATCATTCATATAGTTTATTTATTACCTGGAGATAACTTAAAAAACACACAAAAACCATATATTTTCGCAAATCATTTTTTATTCAGCTCAGCTACAGCTATAGCCGGATGCTTTTGTCCATATTAGGGATTTCTTGCATGTCATAAGTCATTACTTCTATGAGTCTGTTTTGGACTTTCTGCGCGAGAGCGCCCTCTGGCTTCGAGTATGAATGAAACACACACTGCATGAGAGAGTTCAGCGCTCCTGATATTCACTTCTCCTCATTCTGGATACGAATAAACGTCAGGTCATGCATAGACTATCGATACTGTCTCTTTGAATTTAAATCTAGATTTAAATCTAGAAACCTCTATGTGAACACACCTGCCCGAATAAAGGGAAGAATTTACATTTAATTCAATTAAATATTTATTAAATATTAAAAATGCAGCTAACATAGTTCTACACACAGCAGTATAACCAAAGGTGCCTGTTCTCTTTCGTTCTTGCTGTTTGATTGAGAAAAGTTTAAAGGGCGTCGAGGGGTCTTTTTTATGTTATCTGACTAAAAACTATTCATACTTTGAGCTATTATTATTACAGTATTTATTTAAAAAAACGTAGAATGCCTTAAAAATAATTATCACAACACAGTAAAACAGGCTTATACTGATTTTATAATCCTCCGAATTATTCTCATCAATCCTGTTTTTATTATCATTATCATTTAAAAAATGAATATATTCAGAACAGGTTTAGAATATAATTTTATTTTAAATAAGACAGAAATATTTTTTTTCTACAACAGCAACACTTGTTTATACAACAGCAAAACCACCATACCCTGTAAACTCAATAATAATAATCGTTATTTGTGCTTTATAGTTAATAATCATATGCCTAATATATGATGAAAATGGCTTCGTTAATATTGTTTCTTGTCCCCTCACATTGACAGTTACGAAATACATTACACAAATCACGTCAACTGAAAATGGCGAAATTATACAAGTTTATAAGTTTTACATTACATATTTTTGTCAGTTGTTTAACATTTCTATCGTAAAACAGCTGTCAGATATGAAATGTTTGGCTACTTACATCTACATCTACTTACATCTAACACAGTGCCGCAGTGAGTAGGGGAAGATGTTCATCCCAATTCCGTTGACTTTGATCCACGTAACACCGTATCATCTGCAATAACGTTCTATTGAATCTTTCCACTTGCCCGTTTGAAGCTGGATGGTATGGTGTGGTCCGGGTCTTGGTGACTTGTAACAGGTGACAAACTTCATTGAACAGTGAGCTCTCAAAGTTCCGTCCTTGGTCAGTGTGAATTTCAAGGGGAACTCCAAAGTGGGAAATAAAGTCAAACACCAACCTCTTTGCTGTTGTCTCTACTCCTTGTTCGGGAATAGGGAATGCCTCTACCCAGCGGGTAAACTGGTCGATTATAACGAGAATGTAACGGTTGCCTGACTTAGATTCTGGAAATGGTCCTAGGACATCAAGGTGGAGTCGGTCCATAGGTGCTCCGGCCTGGTAGTTCTGGAGCTTGGCCCTTCCCATTGGACTGGTGATCTTACAGGAACTACACTGTGGGCACTTCTTGACAAAAAGATGTACATCATTTCCCATATTGTACCAGTGGTAATGACTGCGGAGGCGCATGAGTGTCTTTTCCTCCCCTGCCAAAAGGCGTACATCATTTCCCATATTGTACCAGCGGTAATGACTGCGGAGGCGCATGAGTGTCTTTTCCTCCCCTGCAT
>NW_015633539.1:0-5742 GCF_001515625.1 Sinocyclocheilus rhinocerous
GGGCCCTTTCATCGCTGCTTGCAGCTTTAATTTTAATTGTTTTCTGTCACCCTATAAATGTTTTGGCTTTTCTGTAGCTCAAACTGTAGAAGAGCATGGCACTAGCAACACTAAGGTCCTGGGTTTGATTCCCAGGGAAAGCAAGAACTGATAAATGGAAAGGTGTATTTTGGATGCGATGCAAGTTGGACAAAAGTGTGTGCGAAATGTGTAAATGTAACTAATACTTTTAATTAGCATTCCTGTGGCTCAAACAGTAGAGCATGGCACTAGCAAGATCATGGGTTTGATTCCCAGGGAATGCATGAAAAAACTGTATACCTTAAATATAATCTAAGTTGCCTTGGATGAAAGCATCTGCCAAATGCATAGAATTAAATTATACAGTAAGTTGTGATTTTAAAGAAGCTTCCCAGCACAGGTAGATTGTAAGGAAATCTTAATTTCAGATCTCATAGAAAGTAGGACTAAAGGCTCACACTGCTCCAACATCAAACGGCTATTGAGTTTTGGGTGTTAAATGTCTTGTTGTTTGTTGGAGCAGTGCGAAACAGCCAGCTGAGAATACAATATTGAATCTGACATCTACTTGTTACATCTATTTTTAGCAGTGGAACAAGGAACTGTGGGTAAATTTGCCAAGTGAAAGCGAAAGAGATATTGTGTTCCTATGAAAATATTAATTCTTTCCCTCCATCTACCATTTCCAGCACCTCAGACAGTCTGTCTTTAGCGGTCTTTAGAGATTTCAGAGCTCTGGCTAATTCTCCATGCCATCTGCTTGGGTTTTCATAAAGCCATTGTAATTTCAGTAGTTTCTAAACTTCATCTTCAGAGCTCTTCAGAAGCTTACAGAAGGTCTCTATAGTTTTACTTTGCTGAAGGTATAAAATTAGCCCTCAGGGCTATAATGACATTCAGAGGAGGCAGGTGGCTCATACTGGCAAATTATCAATTAATTTACAGCTGATATACACCTGCACTAACACATCCAAACCCTTTAAATAGGGACAGAAAAAGGACAGAATTAGGACTTAGGAGTGGCCCAAAGTCTGAAAAAACAACAACCTTGAAACTAGTAAGAATAACATATTACAAAATTTTGCACATTATCATTAAAGGGGTCCTATTATGCTCTTTTACAAAGTCTTGAATTTGTTTTGGGGGTGTATTAGAACAGTCTCTCATACTAGGTTGTTCGAAAAACACATTATTTTTCACATATTTTACATTCCAACAACACCTCTCTCCCCAGTCTGGCATGAACGGCTCGAATAGTTCCTGTATCAAATGAAGGCCCGCCTTCTGAAATACGAAATGTGCTGTGATTGGTTAGCTGGGCCAGTGTGTGTTGTGATTGGTTAGTGTGTGTTGTGATTGGCACCACTCGGCGCCTGGTCGGGAAATGACATGCCCCTTACCACTGCGAGCTTCAGTGTAAAACTCGGCACCTGGTCGGGAAATGTCATGCCCCTTACCATAACCCCCTTGCGAGCTTCAGTGTAAATATTGCGTCAAAATCAAACCAATTTGAGCGCGATTTAAACCCGGATGATTGTAACCACTCTAAGTTCGTATGCCTTGGGAAAACTAGCGCGTCTCTGACATAGTGATAATACCATAGACTGTATATAGACTGTATAAAAACAGGATAACACTCGTTGCCTTCTCTAGTGCAGCTCAACCAGGTCTCGTCCCATTCGTCAATATTTGTGATATCACAAATCCCAGAAAATTGCGCCGTGTTATGAATTTGAAACGTGCAGTGTTCATGTTTATTCAACGAAGTCAAACTGCACAAATAAATCAATGTATGGGAAACTGGTAATGTATATCGAAATATCGGAAATGTGTTTAAAAATCATATCACCGTTATTGAAAAAAATTATATCGCAATACATATTGATATTGAATTATTGTCCAGCCCTATTACAGACTAACTAAGGTTGAAAAAGTGAAAAAGCATAATAGGACCCCTTTAAGAGAGGAACTCCCTTGTGAAAAGTAGTGTATGTATATATATATATATATGTGTGTGTGTGTGTGTGTATAAACTATACTTGCATAACATTAATGAGTACACTGTTATGGCCATGTTTCTTAACGCACTTACACTTTTTAAAAAGTGCACTTTGCAATAATGAAAAATTAAAGGTTTTATTTTAAAGTACATTTTAAATCATTATGTTTTAATAATATTTTGTCATGCTTTAAAGAAGTGTTGACACTGTTGACTAACATAATACAGCACATGTACTTGATTATAAATTGAACTTTAGTGTGTTTTCTGAAATTGTATTTAAAGTTTATGTATTTTGTATTAAATGTTCTAAATTGCAGGTTCGTCATTACAAATGTGTAATTACATGAAAGTGAAAGTGACGTGACATGTGGCCAAGTATGGTGACCCATACTAGGAAACATATATATTTAAATACATGATATAGTTTCAAAATTACATTTTAGTATATTTTAGTTTACCATAAATGCTTGCCAGTACATTCAGCAGTGCACTTTAACCATATAACAAAAACAATAGGAATAATAATAAAATTACATATAAAGATGTACTTAAGTCCTACTTAAGTGAGTTTAAAAAAGCACTCTTAAGTTCAACTAATTTAATTTAATATAAATTCAAACTATAATACATTTTCATTTAATTGCAAATAACATGCAATTAAGTGTCCGGAAACATTACATTTAGTTTGCACATTACACAAATTATGCACAAGTTTTATTTAATCAGAACATTATTTAATCAGTAATCAGAACTAGCCAGCCCATCATACAATAGTTGAACATTTAAAATTACAGGCAAGATTGGAAATCGTCATGGGAAGGGAAATTTTTACTATATTGCAGTAAAAAATAAATGTTGTAATAAAATAATGAGCAAATATTTTTGTAGCACATTACTAGAATACATAATTATGTGTTAAAATATAATTTATTAAATCCCTTAAATAACCTCAAAGTAGTTGCTTCTTTTTGTTGGTAGGATAACTGTACTTTAAATCATGAGTGGTTTGGGTTGTAATTTATTTTACAGTACATGTACTTACATATACTTGCAGTGTACTTACCTAAAAAAGTACTGGCAATATAAGGTAACTAAATGGGTTAATCTTAGGATTAGGGGTAGGTTCAGGGTTAGTACCTAGTTATTACCCAGTTATTGTTATTAATATGATAAGTGGAATAGGACTGTAAAATAAAGTGCTACCGTGGTTTGTAGCTTGTAGATTGATAGCAAGCTACCCTTTTACATAGGTTTCCTAAAACTGGTTGCATATGGCAATGTACAACATAAGTACCTCAGATTTGTTCCCTTTCAGTCGGTCACTCTCGACGTCACGTCGGATGACCGACGAATTGGGATCTCGCTGGCTACAAGACGCCCGGGCCGGGTCCCTGCGTTCTTCTGTGCTGCCCCGCTGCGGATACGCCTGTAGTTCCGTTGATGCCACTTGCGCTGTGTCTGGGAGCCTGGCTAGAGCTACCCAGCCCGTCTCGATGGCTCCTTCAAACCGTCAGGCTCGGCTATGCGATTCAGTCGCCCAGTGTCCCCCCAAGTTCAGTGACTGTTTCAACAAGTGGTCAGAAGATGTTTTATTCTATGACTAAAAATGACAACCCTGCCGGGTAATTAGAGGACATGAGAAAATGACTAGAAGAGATCCAATTCAAATAAAATTGCTTTGAGAGAACTGCTGAAAAACAAACACATCCCACATACTCACCTTCACTGTCCAGGCCACTCATTTTGCTACTTAAATTACAAAATTGCAGCACACAGAATCATTCTAACAGGCGTCTCAATCACTGAATGTCATAAATTTGCACATCATTTTTCAAGGTCAGTCATAATGTTTGAGAGAACAAACTAAACTAAATAAAGCTGTACCAGTTGAAACTACAATGCAGATGTAAACACTTGAAATGTTGCCACAGATCTGTCCAGAAAAATCTCACTAAACACATTTGTCTTTCTTCTTATTAAAGCCCTAAGTATTAAACTGGTCATTAAAACAACCAAAGTGATTCTTTTGTGTGTCTTCTCGTCTTTTGAGGTGTCAGTCATGGCCATGCAGTAATTTGTGCTTTGTGCAATGAACCCACGCTGGAACTCAGTAAAAATACAGCTGTAAATGGTCAGAGCGAGTCATATTGCTCGCACAGAACCTTGATTGCTGTTATATAAACTCAGTAATATAGATATTCACTGAAAGTCTCCATTGACATTCTATTGGATTCACTAACACTATCAGATTCATTGTATCCTGAGAAGTTTATAAAGGCCAAACCATCTTAACAAAGCCAAATACTGGAGGCAGTAATGTTTATGCTGTTAATAATTCAAGACCTTGAAAAGTACAGTGAAGCTTTCCAAAAAAAAGTCTTCCAAGAAAAAAGCATTTAACAAGAAAATGTTACTGTAGAAATGCAGGGATACTAATGAAACTTTCACACATTTTTATGTTATGATTTAGTACATTTAGTTCAGAACAATGGTTTAGGTCAGGCTGCAACTCTAAATGTAAATCAAATATGCAATTAAGGCACAGCAGGGTCAAGATGCACAGTAGAAAAAATAAAATAAAATAAAAAAGCCCCATCCAGACATGCAGTGACTTATAGTGACAAAGTGACCTCATCTCAAAACCTCTGGTGACTAGAATTGGGTGCAATCGGCAACTTGAGAAGACATTGATCTCACATGATCCATCTCCAGTGACAAAAAAAAGATAAAAGGAAAATTGATCCTTGCAGTTAGCAATTTTCCAATTTTCTGACCATATACAGGGACACTTTTAAGATAAGTGAAAAATGAAAAATCTTATCTGAGATCATGAGAATTCAACATAAGTTTCAATTACTGAACAGCCTGTAAAATTAACAAATAAATAGTTTGTTTTTTGGCTATTAAATAATTTGTTGTAAAACAAATAAAACAATGTGTTACATGTATAAAAGCAAGCAAAACAGTGTGTATGCCACACAACCACAGAAATGCCCATGTGTGGACAGGGCATTGGTACAGCAGTGGTATTTCTTGGACAGTAACTGGTACAGATGCTCAGGTGGAGGCAACCAATTCCAAAAGAGACAGAAAATGGAAAAAAATCAAAGCTGAACAAAACAGGGAGATGCTGAAAAGGCAGCTTTCTATGGAAGTAAAAAGGACCACTGTTCTGTAGGGTTTAAAACAGAAAAGTGAAATTTGCCTTTTTGGTGAGAGTACTTACATAAATTATTCAGTAAATCTTTATTACTTGAGCTAAGAATTTTAATAATTGAATTTTCAACGTCATTTACTAAATGCTTTTTTTTTTTTTTTTTTTTTTTTTTTAAATCAGCAGAGTTTTCTGTGAGGGGTAGGTTTAGGTGTAGGGCGAGTTTGTACAGTATAAAAACATTATGCCTACGGAGAGTCCCCAAAAAATAGCAAACCAGACATGTGACTGTTTGTGTATGTGTGTGTGTGTGTACAAGCATGGTGGGCTGGTCTGGATGATGTCCAGGGCTGTTTTTTTGTCCCAGTACAGCCCTATATATATACAGTGCCTTGCGAAAGTATTCATACCCCTTAATTTTTTTCACGTTTTGTTATGTTGCTGCCTTATGTTAAACTGCTTAAATTTACTTTTTTTCCCCCCATCAATCTACACTCCATACACCATATTGACAAAGCAAAAACAGAATTATCACAACTTCGTAAATTAATTAAAAATAAAAAAA
>NW_015633539.1:6619-10718 GCF_001515625.1 Sinocyclocheilus rhinocerous
AGCCGTTTTAGGGGGGCGTGGCAGAGTCTTAACTTTGATAAAGAATATCTCTTTGGTTTTGAGACTTTAGTCTTTGCAACTTCAGGGATATTATCTATGCACAATCAGCTTGTAACACTCCAAAGAAAAAGGAAAACTTGAAATCGCATCATATGACCCCTTTAAAATGTCTACAAACATGTTTTTTTTAATGCTGAAAAAACATGCAGATGCAAGTCAAACATGTCCATTCTAGCGTATGTTTACATAGAAAAGCAATGGAAACACAATGCAGTGGAATGCAAATTATTTATCAACAACTACATCATGTGCAGTGCCATAGAACTCAACACCTTACTCAAGTCCTTGTAGAGTCCATGTCAAGTCTGAATCCTATAATTTCCTGGTCTTGATCATAGACATTTCGCATGTTCTTTCAAGAATTAATTGCTGTATGTCTATATTTTATCCATTGCATTTCCATAGCTAAAAAACAACAGTGTATTTTCTCTTGGTTTACATCATGACCACAGCAGCACCATACAGTAGTCTCTCTTCCATTTTATCACAACCCATCATCATCTCATCATCAGCACAAACCTTTCCATCAATCTGAAGCAACCAACTGGCACAAACATCGCTAATGCTCATCTTTGCCACCCATCACTAAATAATTCCTTCTACTCAGCTTGTCCTTGAGGCTGCTGGATGATGATGATAAGACAGGTGTTCTGGATGATTCAGAGAACATGCCTCTTTGCTCCCCATCATTTTCTTACAATTGACAGTATCTCGGAAAACCTGCCATATACAGTACCCTATTTTTACAGACTCAATATTATATATCAGTGTAAAATTTTGGTCAGTTTCGGTTATTTGTCATTTGACAGACACTTTTTAATCCAAAACTTATTAAACATATACTTATGACCGGGACAGTCACCTTGAAGCATGCAGGGGTTAAGCACTTTGCTCAAGGGCACAGTGATGGTTTTATATTGATCACCACTTCCAAGGTCTGAACATACAACCATTGGTTTAACAGCCAAAATCTTGACCCATTACATGAAATACAAGTGTATCCCTATTAACTGGAAAGGATTGGAATGGCCCAATTGACCATAGCACAATGGCAACCATACAGTGTTAGAATGTCACAGCTAAATGTTTAGCAACAGACAACCAATCAGAAACAGAATGTGTGAGACATATCACGAGCATTGTACCATTGCAGAAACTCTGCTGGTTGTAAAACAGCTAAGGAGAATTTACATATCAACGGTTTTGACAGAAAAAGTGAGACAAGTCGTTATTCAAGGTAAGACAGTGCAGGCAAAACCATTGTTTTATTTTTGTATTTTTTATTTGTATTTTTTTTTTCACTGGTACACTACACTGTAAAAAAAATGTAATATTTACAGTAAAATACCAGCAGTTGTGGTTGCCAGAACTTTACCGTAAAAAATATGGTAGCAACATTTTAGGTTTTACAGACTTTACTTACATTTTCAGTAAAAAATGGATTGCATTAACTGATATATTGTTAAAATATCAACCTCTTGAAGTACTAATATCTGTTCTGTGCCACTGTAATACACTGATAACCAGCAAAAACAGGTGGTGATGAGAAAGTCACATGATGAATCAAAGCTCATCACAAACAGCTTTTCCACAAGCTGAGAAAGTAAATACTAATATATAGAACAGGGGTGCCCAATCCTGTTCCTGAAGATCTACCGTCCTGCAAAGTTCAGCTCCAACCCTGATCAAACACAAATTAACCAGCTAATTAAGATCTTCAGGAGCACTTGATGACAGGTGTGTTGAATCAGGGTTGGATCTGAACTCTGCAGGCAGGTAGATCTCCAGGAACAGGATTGAGCACCCCTGATATAGAAGGTGCACAGTGTCATTCACACAAACACTAAACACCATCATGGTAACACATGAAACTGAAATAATGCAATAAACATTAATTTAACAACATTAGATGTAAGATAAAAACCCTAATGTACTCAACTGATAAGAAAAAACTAAGAAGAAACATAGTTATTTCAATGCAAAAAAAAAAAACATCAAATGTGAAATGTCATGCAGGGAATTCTGGGAATGTCAATTTACTTTTTTTTTCACTGTAAATTATACAATGACTTGTTCTTTTTCACTTCCAAAAACCATCATTTTAACAGTATTTTACTGTACATTAAGCTTAACGACACCAAATATAATTAAGTTATTCACAGTTTATAGTACGGAAACTAATTAACAGGTTTTTACTGTAGCATTTTAGTCTGTTACTGTTAAAATCATGATAATTTTTTTACAGTCTCATTTTGGGACATAACATATCTATGTCAGGCCACATCCACATGAAGCCAGAGCTTTCCCTATCCGATCCTTTTTTTTTCTTCGTTCTAAAAGAATTCCATAAACATGGCGTCGTCTCAATAAATATTTGCGTACACACGAAACCACTGAAACCAACTCAATACGATGTAGTATACGTGCCAGACCAGTATGTGGCACTGTAATTCTGCCACATAGATACACTACAGTAAAAACGTGTGGACGGACTCTCAGATTATTGGAGAGAGAAAAAAAATTGACAATACACATAAGTGTCACAGAGAGTCAACACCATCCACAGCACCATACCCCTACACTCCGCCCAATCGTTCACAGTCGAGTTCTGATCACCTGCACCTGATACAACCAATCAGCACAGACTATATTAACCACTCACCTCAGTTTACTGTTGTCTGGTCTTGTTGTTCCTTCCTGAATGCTTGCTACCTGACCACTTACCTGCATGGACTTATCTTCTTCCGTTCTATATTCATCTGCATCCATCTTACGGATCCAGCTCACCAACACCAGTTCATCCAAACCTACAAAAATAAGACTGTTATTCACTGAACTATCTCAGCATTGCTCTGTTGACCAGTCACTCATCTGCTATCCACGTGTTTCTGTCAAAACCTGCAATAAACCTTGTTTGGATTACCTTGTTGCATTCTTCTGTTTTATTACAATAAATGTTTATTGTAAGACACTATCTATGCAGTTGCAGTTGTAGGTGTAAATTACAATACATCTTTAAAAACTTTCGCAAAAAAAAAAAAATCTCCACTTAATTAGCAGTAACTAAGGGCTTTACATACACTAAGCTTTCCAGTTTTATTCCTATCTATATTTTGAAGATTTTTACAGTGTGGTTTGTTAATATATTATTTAACTGGTTTATATTTTTTTTAAATCCATAAAATATGGTAATTTTTCTGGCTGCTGAAAGTATTTTCTGATTTATGAAGTGATAAAAAGAGACATCTATAATCCCCACCATAAAAACCTTTTACTCTAATTTGTCAACAAAATGAAACAAGACTTTTTTTAACCTGTTTATGCAATGTTCAGCTTTCTGCTCTAGAAAGGTATTCAAATTAGTGCATATTTAATTACATAATATATCATTTGCTAATTTAAACATAACATTTCAGGAAACTCATAATGCAAAACAATTGTCTTAATGGTCTGTGATTAACCAGCACAGGAAAGTATGGTGATATCTATTAGTTACAATTTTTACCCGTTTCACCTGTGGTGTTTTGCCCTGAACTGGTTGCATGCTGTATTTATTTATTTCCCCAGAGTTACATGCCCAGAGCCACTGCTCTTATATAAACTATGACTTGGTGCTCATGCTCAAACTTCTTTGTTAAGCGACAGTAGCTACGTTTCCTTCCAAAGTTGTGAATAAAACTGGAATATTGTATAAAACATATGCAAATAAAGCACCTTTTTCCTCTAATGTTCACTTCATATGGAAACTGGCGCAAAGTATCGGTAATAAAATAATAGGAAGTTACTTCAACCATGGAAGCCTATGACATTTTTTCCTACATAATAAATTACTTGTGCCTCAAAGCGCTCAGATGAAATGCAACAACAAACGCTGCCATGTTATCTTACATTCGGAGGTGGATGAGACAGTTCTGAGAGGTAATTATACCAGATCATTTTGATTAAAGGCTTTGGGTTAGGCATTTCAGAATGACTAAAACAATATTTGAGATAGTGTACAATGATAGAGTTTTTTTTTTTTTTGCACATCCCGGAATTT
>NW_015633539.1:11516-57072 GCF_001515625.1 Sinocyclocheilus rhinocerous
GGTGGTGATGAGAAAGTCACATGATGAATCAAAGCTCATCACAAACAGCTTTTCCACAAGCTGAGAAAGTAAATACTAATATATAGAACAGGGGTGCCCAATCCTGTTCCTGAAGATCTACCGTCCTGCAAAGTTCAGCTCCAACCCTGATCAAACACAAATTAACCAGCTAATTAAGATCTTCAGGAGCACTTGATGACAGGTGTGTTGAATCAGGGTTGGATCTGAACTCTGCAGGCAGGTAGATCTCCAGGAACAGGATTGAGCACCCCTGATATAGAAGGTGCACAGTGTCATTCACACAAACACTAAACACCATCATGGTAACACATGAAACTGAAATAATGCAATAAACATTAATTTAACAACATTAGATGTAAGATAAAAACCCTAATGTACTCAACTGATAAGAAAAAACTAAGAAGAAACATAGTTATTTCAATGCAAAAAAAAAAAAACATCAAATGTGAAATGTCATGCAAGGAATTCTGGGAATGTCAATTTACTTTTTTTTTCACTGTAAATTATACAATGACTTGTTCTTTTTCACTTCCAAAAACCATCATTTTAACAGTATTTTACTGTACATTAAGCTTAACGACACCAAATATAATTAAGTTATTCACAGTTTATAGTACGGAAACTAATTAACAGGTTTTTACTGTAGCATTTTAGTCTGTTACTGTTAAAATCATGATAATTTTTTTACAGTCTCATTTTGGGACATAACATATCTATGTCAGGCCACATCCACATGAAGCCAGAGCTTTCCCTATCCGATCCTTTTTTTTTCTTCGTTCTAAAAGAATTCCATAAACATGGCGTCGTCTCAATAAATATTTGCGTACACACGAAACCACTGAAACCAACTCAATACGATGTAGTATACATGCCAGACCAGTATGTGGCACTGTAATTCTGCCACATAGATACACTACAGTAAAAACGTGTGGACGGGCTCTCAGATTATTGGAGAGAGAAAAAAATTGACAATACACATAAGTGTCACAGAGAGTCAACACCATCCACAGCACCATACCCCTACACTCCGCCCAATCGTTCACAGTCGAGTTCTGATCACCTGCACCTGATACAACCAATCAGCACAGACTATATTAACCACTCACCTCAGTTTACTGTTGTCTGGTCTTGTTGTTCCTTCCTGAATGCTTGCTACCTGACCACTTACCTGCATGGACTTATCTTCTTCCGTTCTATATTCATCTGCATCCATCTTACGGATCCAGCTCACCAACACCAGTTCATCCAAACCTACAAAAATAAGACTGTTATTCACTGAACTATCTCAGCATTGCTCTGTTGACCAGTCACTCATCTGCTATCCACGTGTTTCTGTCAAAACCTGCAATAAACCTTGTTTGGATTACCTTGTTGCATTCTTCTGTTTTATTACAATAAATGTTTATTGTAAGACACTATCTATGCAGTTGCAGTTGTAGGTGTAAATTACAATACATCTTTAAAAACTTTCGCAAAAAAAAAAAAATCTCCACTTAATTAGCAGTAACTAAGGGCTTTACATACACTAAGCTTTCCAGTTTTATTCCTATCTATATTTTGAAGATTTTTACAGTGTGGTTTGTTAATATATTATTTAACTGGTTTATATTTTTTTTAAATCCATAAAATATGGTAATTTTTCTGGCTGCTGAAAGTATTTTCTGATTTATGAAGTGATAAAAAGAGACATCTATAATCCCCACCATAAAAACCTTTTACTCTAATTTGTCAACAAAATGAAACAAGACTTTTTTTAACCTGTTTATGCAATGTTCAGCTTTCTGCTCTAGAAAGGTATTCAAATTAGTGCATATTTAATTACATAATATATCATTTGCTAATTTAAACATAACATTTCAGGAAACTCATAATGCAAAACAATTGTCTTAATGGTCTGTGATTAACCAGCACAGGAAAGTATGGTGATATCTATTAGTTACAATTTTTACCCGTTTCACCTGTGGTGTTTTGCCCTGAACTGGTTGCATGCTGTATTTATTTATTTCCCCAGAGTTACATGCCCAGAGCCACTGCTCTTATATAAACTATGACTTGGTGCTCATGCTCAAACTTCTTTGTTAAGCGACAGTAGCTACGTTTCCTTCCAAAGTTGTGAATAAAACTGGAATATTGTATAAAACATATGCAAATAAAGCACCTTTTTCCTCTAATGTTCACTTCATATGGAAACTGGCGCAAAGTATCGGTAATAAAATAATAGGAAGTTACTTCAACCATGGAAGCCTATGACATTTTTTCCTACATAATAAATTACTTGTGCCTCAAAGCGCTCAGATGAAATGCAACAACAAACGCTGCCATGTTATCTTACATTCGGAGGTGGATGAGACAGTTCTGAGAGGTAATTATACCAGATCATTTTGATTAAAGGCTTTGGGTTAGGCATTTCAGAATGACTAAAACAATATTTGAGATAGTGTACAATGATAGAGTTTTTTTTTTTTTTGCACATCCAGGAATTTATTTGGTAAATGTGCTTCCATTGTACTTTATGTAAAAATACATGAGTGGAAACATAGGATGAGGAATTGACTCTCATCTCTGTTCTTTTGTATTTGGTGTTTTCTGTGGAAAACACCACAGCAAATACAAAAATTTGAATCCCATCATCTTCGACCGTAGGCAGGGAAACTCCCCGGACAGATCCTTTAGTGAACCTTTAAATGATATATAAACAAATGGCAAAAGAATTGTGTTTAGTTCAACTGCTGTCACAGTGTATGCAGCCAAACAAGCAGCAAAAAGCAATTTAGCTGTAATAATGCTGGAGTGTTTCCCTCTGGTATCCATCAGCTTTTACAATCCCCTGTGCACTCAGGTATCCACACCAAAACAAATTAGCCAGAATGTGTGATGTACATGCAACATTTATCTCAAAGAATTGTTCCCCTAAGTTTTGGCGTATCCTAATGAATAGAAGTAGCTGGAAAGCCCCATGATGACAGTTGAAATTACACAGTGGTAATGTTTAGGGGAACAGGTCATTTCATTATGTTGGCCACATATAAAATCACTCCAGTCATAATTATGGTAATTTTGCCAATGCTATGGGTAAACTTAAATCCACCCATTGAGGATTTGACAGCAGTAAAAACATATAATTTATTTTTTTCTAATGTATTTGAATGCTATTTGTTTTTATGTAATATTTTGAAATCTTAATTTTTTACATGCATACAATCGTGCCTGACACTGACAGTGTAATTGCCTCTTATTTGCTTCACTTTCTAACCTTCCCACATCTCTGATGTGGAGGCATCAATTACATGATCTCCCAGCCGTGCTATTCCTTTCCACAAGTGTAAACCTCTATCCTCTCCCATAGGGATGGGATTTCACAGCGCTGACGAGCAGGTGTTAATTTATCTCACAATAGCCTGCACAGCACGATGCCCTCGACTCAAACTGGCCCTCAAAACATACTATTAGTAATTCCTGCCTCTCATATGCGGCTGGGGTAGGGGGCATTATTGATGTTCTTTTTGTTTAAGGCTCAAATCTGTATGCATGATTAAAAATGGATGTGTTTGAAGTCTGTTGGATCAAACCAGATGAGGGCAGTGAAGGTGTGATGGTGTGGAGCCCCAGCAATCTACAAAGCCAGATGCAACATATGGGAAGTATGAGTCACATCAAAAGAAGACTATGTCTTGTTTAGCTTGTTCTGGGAGGCCTATGCAAGCGTCCATTCGAGCTACAAGATGACTAGAATAAAAAGTGGGTTCAAAAGTCAGAAACTGCTATGAAAAATAAAATATGATAAAATAAAATATTTTTTTTTGCAATTTAATTTAATTATTACGCCTACTGTACAGTATTGTGTTTGAATTTCCAAGTCCTCTAAATTTACAGCATGATCAAAACTTTGCTGAAAAATCTGCCGTACACAATCTACTACATGGCTTCTGTCATCTGACTGGTACTTTATCATTTTTAGCAAGTAAAATGCCTTTTTATAATTCTAAAAATGTCCAGCCTTATGCTGTGGTACATGTGTCTTCATGCTGTGAAATGTTTACTGATTCTTATAAAGTAAGTATTAAGTTTATTGGAATATTTCAAGATGAACACTTACTGGACTGAAACAACTGAAGAAACTAAATAGATAGATATTAACTTAAAATGAATCAGAGGGCTACATCAAGGAAATATTTTAGGTCAGAGTGGTTTGGCTGAGTCTTCAGTTTGAGAATCCCTGCTCCAATGGATCCACAGAATAACGAGGCAGTTGAAAACAATGCCTTGCTTTGCTCCTATTGATTCAATGGATACAGAAATCATGACAGCTACTTTAATTATGCAAAAGAGGCAGCCCTGTGCAAGTGAATGAGGATGGGTTGTAAAGATACTTCTTCAGTTTTTTATAGCAAATCTTTAAAAAATGCATGTTAAAGAAAGATTATTTTCATCATGACATATTATAATGATTGTTCTTTGATTTTTTTTTATTTTTTTTTCCTATTACTTAAGTTTGGCAAACAAAGATTAATTCATGAATATTTTTACTAGAAGTCAGTTTCTTGTCTAGGAAGAATATATTTATATCACCCGTGTTCATAAGACCAAATGAACAAGCCATTCATTTATACTTCTCACCTTGTAGACAGCTCCTTACATCTGAAGAAGGAAAGCCTCAGACCATTTTTATTAGTTTCCCCCAAGTGCCTTGGTTGATGGAAAGGACTAAGTGGGCTTTTTAAGTGCTTCATTTCTGACATTCTGCAAAATAGCTTGGTGTGGAGGCTGTAGTAAAAACTGCAGTAAAAACATCAAAGCAGCATACGCCACAATCTACCTTGAGTGCTATAACCATTTTATCCTCATTTTCTGTTTGAATGTGCTGTGGAGTGCATCATTGCGTGCGTCGTACATGAAGGAAGCACACAGTAAAACGAAGCTCTTGGGTGACTGTGACCTTCAGATGTACAGTTTTTCTCAGTCGCTTTGGTGCATTTCTCAGATCAAAAATTAAATTCTCAAAACTACTTGTTCAACCTCCACATCATCTAGTCAATTGTGCACATCATAAAAGCAGTTTCTCACTCTTTTGAACAAGTTGCGATTGCTTTGGTACATTCATGCAATTGATTATGTACATTTGTCTGCGGTTTCCTATATTATCAGTTGCTAATGTCATGTTGCTCAAAATGCATTATATAGTTATCTGTGCAATAGTCTTACCCCCCAAAAACATCTAGTCATTAGTTCATCATCTAAGTCATTAAATGCAAAATGGTTGATCTAGTTGTCATAAACTGTCAAGCATATTTTCTACACATTTCTATTAGACTTTTTGTAAATTTGCCATGATTTGTACAGGTGAATCTTGACTTTCACTAATGAAGAGAATGTGCAGACGTTTGCATTTCAATACAGTAACTCTCATCCAAAATGTTGCCATAGTTTACATCAGGTAATACTAACAGAGTGCACTGTAATATTGATAACATGACTAAGCATTTTGACTAACTTGTTTGTGAACAATGACACAAGGACTTTTCATTCTGATGGCACTGATATGTTCATTGACATACATACTTACTTTTGAGAGATGAACTAAATATTTTACAGGCTTTTGCAGGTAATCCATTGTGTGTTGCTGTTTGTACGAATTGTTTTGAGAAATGCACATACTTCTTTGCAAATATTAAGGATGATTCGAGAAATGCACCAAAGCGACTGAGAAAAACTGTAATTTTCAACACAGATTGAAAATTCCAAAACATGTTAACAGGTTATACAGTACTTCTTAATGAAGATATAACATGCTCATATTTAGGAGGTGTAAATCAGTTTACAGTGGGTCCTTTATTGCTACCAAGTGGCAGTGATGATATCATATGACAATACTATTTGACATACAGCATGCCATATTTTATGTATTTACATTGTACTGTACTCCAAGGGATTACTATGTAAATATGAAAGAAATACCATGGTACTGTGGAAAATATGGTAAGATTTTAATGTTTTGGTAATATTTGTAATCTTGGTCCGGATAACTTAAAAAACTTTAAACAAAAAAAATGTAAAGATAGATAGATAGATAGATAGACAGACAGACAGACAGACAGACAGACAGATAGACAGATAGATAGATAGACAGACAGACAGACAGACAGAAAGACAGACAGACAGAGACAGACAGACAGATAGATAGATAGATAGATAGATAGACAGACAGACAGACAGACAGACAGATTGACAGAGACAGACAGATAGATAGATAAAGAAAATCAAGTCAGTCAAGAAGACTTTTTTTTTTCTTTCTTTCTTTCAGAAGGAGACCATCTGTGCAACCTTAAGAGACTTCATTTTCCGGTACAATAGACATACTCTAATAGATTGATGCTGCTGCCATTCAAAGGAAGCGGGAGAGTTGAAAGCAGAGAAAACAACTTGATGCGAACAGCCGAGCAAATCATGGACTAAACAAGCCAATTACATTGTTTTTGTTGTTGTTGTTGTTGAGTCGTTTTAAGAATAAAAGTGAAAAAATAAAGATATACAAGAAGATCTTTGATGGCCTCATATTGTACATTAACTATTAACTTTGGACTGAAAATCTTATCCTCACCTTGTGCCAAAACCAATTTTCCTTCTTCAGTCTAAAATGTTATTATAAAACAACTCTTGAAAAGCAAGCCACTACTTTTCTCTAGCACAAAGAAATAGGCAGTGTATAAAAAGACAAGGCTGAACTTAAAAACCATGCTGTGAGAAGCTTTAAAACACTAACCACTACTCAAAGTTCTCACTATAAAAGGGTCTTGGATGAGCCCTGAATTCTGAGCCTTTTATGAACAATATAGCAGAGTGAGTCTCATAGTGGATTTTTAAGGAAACAGACCAAATCAGTAAAACACATCAAAGTCCACAACAAAGTATGTGGCCATACAGAATGGAATACCAGCTTACTATTTACTGAATACTGCACAGTATATACTGTATACTGCCTATTTATTAAATAGTATGTGAAACTGCATGCATTATGCAACAGTAAAGGTTTCAAAGTTTGCTCACATGACATGAGCAAACAACCCAGAACTTCCAAGTTTATTCCAAGAAGCAGATGAGGTACAAGCGATGATATCAGATATGGCAGATCAATACAGGATATGGATAGAGACTTAGTGAGCAATTTGTGAGTAATGGTGTTTGTCTTTACAGGACGAAGACTGATTCCACGGGATGGATCGCTGATGTGAGAAGACAGAAGAGGACTGAAGAAGAACCGTTGACTGGCAGTCCAGTCAAATAAGGATTCATAAAAGACGTTGAAAATCACAGTTGATTTATTCTCCAAATCACTCATAATGCTGGGAAGTGCACTGCACTCTGGGAAATATTTTGTGCAGTATGTTCTCATCAGTACTTTAGAAGCACTCTTCTATATGTACCAGTAGACAAGTATCAGAGTTTAGAAAATGTGTTTAATTTCTTTAAACAACTTTAAACATTTGGAAGCAAACAATGTCAATGTGTTTATTCCTTGACATTGTTATTCCTTGAACAGCCATTTCCAATGATTCTTTAGATATTAATATGCAACACGTCCAATAGCATCATATTTGACACTTCATGTCACTGCAGCATCAACCTACATGTTTTGATGGTTTCTCCATGCCAGTGTAATGAAATGTACATATGAAAACATGCTCATCTTTACGGGGAAACCTCTTAATCTGATTAGTCGCATTATGCACATGCAATAACCATTTACACAGTAAACAGAATGTGGGGTAATGCATTCGCCATCAACTGGAAGACTGATTAAATTTATAATAAAATAAATGATTCCATTACACCGGTAACTGGCATCACTGACTTCAAAAGCTGATTCCCAGTCAGCTACACTATATGATTTCTGGATTCAAAAAAAAAAAAAAAACTTTTAATCATACCCGTACATACTGTAAAAGGAATACATTTCATCGAAGCAATTAAAGCTCTCAACAATAGTTCACCCAAAAATTAAACCTTGCTGAAAATTAACTCACCCTTAGAAAAAGCTGAATTGTAAGAAAATTCATGATTAAGATGTTTTTAACTTCAAACCATTGCTTATGGCTAAAACACGAGTCCTCTATCCAAAATATTGCTTTCTCTGGAACGCAATAACTATTCCTGAGTGAATGTCCCAAAATCTACCTTAGACAAAAAGGCAAACTCAATTGCAAAATGAGTAGCTACATGTGGACCAATTAAATATTTGTTTTCAATAATTAAGATTAAAAACAAACAATATATTGACTTCTAAAGCCACTTTTTATATGTCTGTTCAATGCTTTTGTCTGTCACAGTAATGTCTTTGAATTATTTGGGGGCTTTTCTCAGAAAATATTAACATATTAGATTGAGATATTAGACATTTTTAAGAATGGATTGGCGGGCCTAAAGTTGTTCTGCTTATTTAGCATCTACAATATTTTATTCATTTCAAAACTGTATTTGTAAATGCAAGCTTTAGGCTAACTGATTGTCTCTTCTATAATCTAATACTGATCAGACATCAATGAATTTCTCATTCATTATTTGGCATTGTCATCACTGGTGACTTGATTTCTTTGTTTTGGCCAGACCCACATAAACAGATGCACAAACACTCTTGGCCAGGAGAGAATCATTATAAGGTCCCATAAGCATTTATTATGTCTCTTGCATGGTAGAGGGAACAACAGCCCCTGTATCAGTGGCTAATGAGATTGAAGAGAATAAAGCGCAGGTTTTGCACAGGTCATTCAAAAGGGTCCGCTGCTGATTACATTTGCTTCCATGTGCTTGTTATATTTATTAGCCCGGTGAAAAAGAAAAAGCATCCCATGCAAGCCTGTGGAGATTTAATCCAAAGTATAAATAAAGCAGAGACTGCTGTGGCTCTTTAAGGCATTACCATTTCAATCACACCTAATTTTAGTTTTCATTTTCTTTGTAATGTTTTGGCTGTACTGCACATCTACCTGTGTATTGGCAAGACAAAGACTGATGCACTTCGCCATCCACATCAAATAGATTAGCACATTCAGGGTGACACAGACAGGATTAAGTATCATGCTGTTTCTGTGAACAGATCTGAGATCTTCCAGTATGTTTGTGGTAATATATGCAGTTTTACCCTCAAAGCCTTAGTTTTTATTGTGCCATTAGTGGGGGGTAGTTTTTCCCAAACACATGGAAATCTGTTTGTTGCATGCAATTGAATTTCATCTCATGCGTGTTTTTCACTGAATTCACAATGAATTTAGTAGTTATGCTTGTTTGTTGTAAAGTAGACATATCTACATTACACACATTTAAAAAAAATAATAATAATCCCTCATCTCACTCTTTAAGGCCAAAAATGAACATTCTGTCATCATCTACGCACCCTTATGTCATTCCAAACTTGTATTACTTTCTTCCTGTATTGTACAAAAGAAGTGTCCTGAAGTGGATAAAAGAAGATTTTTGGTAACACTTTACATAAATATTTTATAATGCATTATTAAGGTATTAATAATGTACGTTGTGATGCATATCTTTTCATAAATAATTGTAACCAAAGATAAAATGCATTATATGTAAAGGCTTTAAATAAAGTGTTACCAATATTTTTGTTTTAAACCACATTGATTGCATTCATGGCATTTTAAAAAAAAACATTATCTTGTTCCAAAAAGAATTTTTAAAATATATTCTGTGATCACATTTAAAATACAATACAATAAAATAATAAAATATTTATAAATGTAAAATATTTCCAGAAATCAGTTTAAAAAGCAAAAGCTCAGCACTTTGTTCAGTTACTTTGTTCATCCAAATGGCAGCCATACTGTTGCTCAGTGGCTTTAAGACACGATTAACGGAGGTCACTGATCCGGAACCGCATAATAATGAGGATTTCACACCTTACACTACACTGTTGCTGTTTTCACTTTGTTTTTATGTGCTCCTAATGGTTAGATTCTGTGTTTCTGACGTACTGCAACAGAAAACTACCAGCAAGCTAATCGACCTCCAGAGTTGATTATGTGTGCTACAGTATAATTGAATATTATCCATTAATGAGATAACAATAACTGTATAGCTTCTATGCAAGATTATTTGAACATTTTTCTGTATTAGCTAACTAGCACATACAGAATAGCTGACTGAGCAACAATCATTGATTGCTTTGTAAAGATAGCGTGACTGACTGAGAAAAAGAGTGTGTCAGTGGTAAAAGACAGTCACATCAAAAGACATTTTGTTTTTGATAACTTTTTTACGGTCTAACAACAGCAACTGAACCATGAGATGATTCAGGAGGCAGAAATGGCCAAAGACAGATATATTTATACATTGTTGGGATGTAACAAAAACACATACAGGTCACATTTTATTCCAAAAACAAAACAACAAAAGTGATCAAAATGATCAAACATTATCACATAGCATTGAAAAAAAGCTTATTTTATTTTTTTTTTTTTAATAATTGATTTTTGCATTTAAATTTTGTGGCCTAATGGTTAGAGAGTCGGACTTGTAACCCGAAGGTTGCAGGTTCGAGTCTCAGGTCTGGCAGGAATGATCGGTGGGGGGAGTGAATAACCAGCACTCTCTTCCACCCTCAATACCACGACTGAGGTGAGACCCTTGAGCAAGGCACTGAACCCCCAACTGCTCCCCAGGCGCCGCAGTGCATGGTTGCCCACTGCTCCAGGTGTGTGTTCACGGTGTGTGTGTGTGTGTGTCATTCTGATTCTGATTCTGATTCTGATTCACTCTCCGTGCATGACCAACTTTACCACCTCCACCAAGGAAAGCCCTCAGTGTCCGACTACACTTTCAGATTACACTCTCCGCACCTTAGCTGCAGTCAGTGGATGGAATGAAGCTGAATTGATCACCGCCTATCATCGAGGCCTCAATCCTTCCATCCGACAGCAGATGGTTATCTATGATGACAACATTGGTCTGGAGAATTTCATTCAGCATTTCCTAAGGATTAGGATTTCCCAACGTCTCACTGCATGCTCGCTCAATCAACCCACTCCGTATCCTCTGCCCGTCACTACGTCAAGCACCCCTTCTGCACCAGAACCCATGCAAGTCGATTCCATCCATCTATTGCATGTGGAGCATCAGCACAGAATACTCAGTCGCCTCTGCCTATACTGCGGAGCTGACGGCCACCTTCTACCTACGTGTCCAGTCCACTCACCACGCCCAGCAGTGAGTACTATTCAGTTACCTCCAGAGACAGTACATTTAGCTAGAACAGATGTAATGTTAATGAATTGTCATCATTCTGTTTCAGCGAAAGCCCTCTTAGGTTCTGGCTCAGCCGGCAATATCATCTCTCTCGATCTCCTCCACAAGTTACATCTCCAAAGGAAACCATGCTCGCAACCACTTCACATTCACACCATTCTGGGAAAACCACTAGGCCTTGGTTATGTTCAGTATTACTCACCCACCATGATGCTCTGCATCGGATGCCTACACCAGGAAAAGATCTCCTTTATGGTGCTGGAGGGTTCCACCACTGACGTAATCCTGGGACGCCCGTGGATGCAACAACACACACCATTCGTATGCTGGGAAAGTGGTGAGATCCAGCTGTGGGGAGAGTGTTGCTTCCAGAACTGTCTACAACCTGTCAAAAAAAGTTCTGTTAAACGATTTGTCAAGAAACTAACACCCTCTTCAGAACCTCCTGAGATTAACTCCACTTCCATCGAGAGCCCAGATAAGGAAGTCAAGCAAGAGATCCCCCTTGAGTACCGGGCATTCCAGGATGTTTTCATTTCAGCAACTGGCAACTGAATTAGCACCACAGCCATGGGACTGTGCCATTGACCTGCTGCCTGGGGCAACCTTATGCAAAGGAAAAGTCTATCCTCTGTCCATCCCGGAGCAGAAGGCCATGGAGGAGTACATCGAGGGAGCACTCAAGCAAAAGTTCATTCAACCATCTACTTCCCCTGCTGCTTCAAGCTGCTTCTTTGTGGCAAAAAAGGATGGAGGCTTGAGGCTCTGCATCAATTACCGTGCTCTCAACTCACAAACCATCAAGTACCGTTATCCTCTTTCTCTGGTTCCAGCAGCCCTGGAGCAGTTGCGCGGAGTTCGCATCTTCACCAAGTTGGACCTGCGGAGTGCCTACAACCTCATCCGGATACGTGAGGGTGATGAGTGGAAGACTGTCTTTGTGACACCTTCAGGCCACTATGAGTATAGATGTTATGCCGTATGGGCTTTCCAACTCACCCTCCGTATTCCATGGATTCATGAATGTTCCTCCACCACTTCATCATCATCTACATCAATGGTCTATATATCTGTAGCCATAGCCATATCACCCTGCAGCCCAAGACTGGTTGCCCACTGAAGCTAAGCAGGGTTGAGCCTGGTCAGTACCTGGATGGGAAACCTCCTGGGAAAACTAGTTTGCTGTTGGAAGAGGTGTTAGTGAGGCCAGCAGGGGGTGCTCACCCTGTGGTCTGTGTGGTTCCTAACGCCCCAGTGTAGAGACGTTAAACCGAGGTCCTAACTCTCTGTGGTCATTAAAAATCCCAGGATGTCTTTCGAAAAAGAGTAGGGGTGCAACCCCGGCATCCTGGCCAAATTCGCCCATTGGCCTCTGACCATCATGGCCTCCTAACCATCCCCATATCTGCTGATTGGCTTTATCACTCTGTCTCCTCTCCACCAATAAAGCTGGTGTGTGGTGGCCGTTCTGGCGCAATATGGCTGCCGCCGCATCATCCAGGTGGATGCTGCACACTGGTGGTAGTTGAGGAGATTCTCCCCTTCTATGTAAAGCGCTTTGAGTGCCCAGAAAAGTGCTATATAAATGTAAGGAATTATTGATTATAATTAATGATTTGTATCTACTGATTTGATCCTGGAATCTTGCTGAACATTGCCACCACGTGACGCAGGTCCTTCAGAAACTCTGCAAATACTATCTGTATCTGAAGCTTGAGAAGTGCGAGTTCCACCAGGACACCATCCATTTCCTGGGATACATAATCAATGAGCACGGCATCCAGATGGACCTTTAGAAGGTACAAACAGTAAAGGACTGGGCACAACCCTCTTCTGTCAAAGACGATTCAACGATTCCTAGGATTTGTCAACTTTTATAGATGATTCATCTTCAACTTCAGCAAGATCAATTCTCCACTTACTTCACTCCTCCGTAATAGGCCCAAATCTCTGTCCTGGAACCCCGCTGCCAACTCCACCTTCAATGACTTAAAGGAGGCTTTCTGTACAGCTCCTACCCTTTCTCATCCCAATCCCGATCTCCCCTTCGTGGTAGAGGTAGATGCTTCCACCACAGGGATAGGTGCTGTTTTGTTCCAGTGGCAGGGTGAGCCTCCCATACTCCATCCATGTACCCTCAATTCCAAGAAGCTGTCCCCAGGGGAGTGCAACTATGATATAGGCAAATGTGAACACAGTGGGCACTCTTATGTACCCGGTTCAACTTCACAGTATCCTGTAGACCATGAACCAAAAGGCTGATGCTCTTTCCTCTATGCACAACCCAGATCCTTATCTGTCACCTCCAGAACTAAGGCTGTGCAATTAATCGCAAGCATTTGTCATGCGCATCTCGTCAGTAAAGCCGGTTTCGTGATTAGTAGTAAATCTCCATCACCTGCTTTCAGATGGAGCGGCATTTACTACACAGAGCCATAGATCACTGACAATTAGGCAATATCGCGTTCATTATCACAGATTGAATCTCCTATATATTCAGACTTGCATTTATATATTCAGAATTATAAATATATATTCAGATTTACTTTTATATATTCAGAATTATTATTAATATTAGAATTAATATTCAGACATAACAATTTATTCAGACTTATAACTATATATTCACAATTTCCATTTATATATTCAGATTTACATCTATATATTCAGATTTTTATAAAATGATTTCCTGTTTGGCACCTCATATATAGACTAGAGAGAGAGAGAGAGAGAGAAATTATATATTAGGGCTGTCAGTTTACCGCGTTAACTTAATTAATTAGTAATGAAAAAATAACGCGTTAACGCACTGGCCTCGCCCCCCAGAACTGTACGTCATCTTACATTTCCTACAGTTGACTGTTGACAGACATGATACAAGGCAACAACTTCATAAATGTAGTTATGCCCTAAAATTCAAGATATTGGGGCAAAAAATGCCCCTATATGAGTTTTTTGCCTCATATTTATATATCACGATAAGCGATATCACACAAGCAGCGAGAGCAATATCACACGAATAGCATGAGTGCAAATGTGATTTTATACAACAGTTCAGTAAATAAGAAGTTAATATTGTGTGTTTTTGCCAACGAAAATATTATGTATAAAGCATCTGTGAGCAACATAGCGGTGTTTAGTTTCTGAATGAATCCTCGTTTTGAACCGTCGTTTTGATCGTGTGAACCAATGATTCAAAGGTCCATTCAAAAAAGCGCCGTTTACTTAATTACTGAATGAATCAGCTGTTTGAACGAATCGAATGAATGAATGGCTCATAATGACATTTAACGCCACCTGCTGGCAGTTTTTGTTAATGAGTACCCTATCATTTCATGTATTAAAAAAAATAGTTAAATAAATAAACATTAAAGGGAAAGTTCACCAAAAAAATAAATAAATTCTGTCATCACCCTCATGTTGTTTCAAACCTGAATGACTTACTGTCACGGCCCGGTACGAAACACCGAGGAGAAACAGGGTCTGGGTCCACGTGCAGGTGAAAACTTCTTTTTAATGAACAGAAAGGCCAACAAGGCAAAACAAAACAGATCTAGGAACGACAGATACGAATACATTTACAATACAGCCAGGCAGAGTGGTGAGTGAGAGGAGAAGATATAGTCTGTGACAATGGGGAACAGCTGAGGGTGAGTGTAATGAGTGAATGACTGAACAGGTGTATGGAGTTTGGGGAATTAGTGTAATGAGTGAACAGGTGTATGGGGTTTGGGGAATGGAGTCCGGGAGATGGCGCCCTCTGGAGGAGAGAGGGAGAAAGAGAGGAGAAGATGTAGTCTGTGAAAATGGGGAACAGCTGAGGGTGAGTGTAATGAGTGAATGACTGAACAGGTGTATGGAGTTTGGGGAATTAGTGTAATGAGTGAACAGGTGTATGGGGTTTGGGGAATGGAGTCCAGGAGATGGCGCCCTTTGGAGGAGAGAGGGAGAAACGCAGGGCCCAGACTCATGACAGGACCCCCTCTCTCAGCGGGCCCCGACGCCTCGGAAGCCTTGCAAGCTGACCACGCCGCTCGCACCGACATCAGCGGGGATTCCTGCACGCTGTGTGTCAGTCCGGGATGCTCCGGGAAGGGGCATGAGGTACTGGGTGCGGCAGATGAGGGCTCTGACGCCCCGTGGATTGCCGCTTCGGGAGGACTGTGAGCGGGCTCCGCAGCTAACTCCACCCTGAAGGCGGAGCCGCTCAGATGCAGGGCCAGGTTGATATAGTCCTCCAGCGACTCCTCGGGGACCCAGTATGGCATCAGGGACTTGAAGGGCTCGGCTAGGTCTCCCCAGAAAAAGACCATGAGGCAGGTCTTTTCCTTGGCCGACTGGCGAGCCACTCCCACGAAGTCCCTGGCGTAATCCTCAATGCTCCGGTCTCCCTGGCGGACGTTGAGAAACCTCCCTGCTGGACCCATGTTTGCTGGCTGTATTCTGTCACGGCCCGGTACGAAACACCGAGGAGAAACAGGGTCTGGGTCCACATGCAGGTGAAAACTTCCTTTTAATGAACAGAAAGGCCAACAAGGCAAAACAAAACAGATTTAGGAACGACAGATACGAATACATTTACAATACAGCCAGGCAGAGTGGTGAGTGAGAGGAGAAGATATAGTCTGTGACAATGGGGAACAGCTGAGGGTGAGTGTAATGAGTGAATGACTGAACAGGTGTATGGAGTTTGGGGAATTAGTGTAATGAGTGAACAGGTGTATGGGGTTTGGGGAATGGAGTCCGGGAGATGGCGCCCTCTCGAGGAGAGAGGGAGAAATGCAGGGCCCAGACTCATGACACTTATGGCGCTTTTCCACTGCATGGTACGGCTCAGTACGGTTCACTTTTGGGGGTTTTTCCACTGGGTACAGTACCTGGTCTAAAGCGGTACTGAACTGCAGTGGAAACGCAAACCGTGCCGAGCCGAACCGTGCCGTGCCGTGCCGTACTGAGCCGTACCACGCAGTGGAAAAGCGCCATTACTTTCTTTTGCACAACATAAAAGAAGGTATTTTGAAGACTGTTGGTAAAGCGGTTTTGGTTACCAGTGACTTTCATTGCATGAACAAAAAATACTAAAAAATAAATGTTTCTCAAATTAGCTTCTTTTATGTTCCATATTATGTTAGTCCGTTGTAGCCTAAACTTTTATGTGTAATACATTTTATGTTGAATCAAATAAAATATTTATTTCTAAAGCTACTATTTATAATGTCATCTTGATACTTTCTCATTTAACACAATAATAGCTTTAAATAATCTTTTGTGGGTATTTTCACAGCCTAATTTAATTTGCGATTAATCGCCGCACCATGTAATTAATTAGATCGACTGACAGCCTTACAATAAAGTTAAAATATACTGTTTCTATAAATACAACCAACAGGTTTGAAGAGTTTTATATTTTACTGTGGTGTTTAATTGGATGATTTGCAGTGCTTCACAGGACTCACTAAAGTCTTGTATCTTTGTCTGATTTTCATTCACTTTTTTTTTTTTTTTTTTTCTTCAATCAATGAATTCCTGAATGAATCAGCCGTTTGAACGAATCGTGTGAACCAATGATTCAGTAGCCCATTTATAATAGAGAGAGTCTGAATTCCTGAATGAATCAGCCGTTTGAACGAATCGTGTGAACCAATGATTCAGTAGCCCATTTATAATAGAGAGAGTCTGAATTCCTGAATGAATCAGCCGTTTGAACGAATCGTGTGAACCAATGATTCAGTAGCCCATTTATAATAGAGAGAGTCTGAATTCCTGAATGAATCAGCCGTTTGAACGAATCGTGTGAACCAATGATTCAGTAGCCCATTTATAATAGAGAGAGTCTGAATTCCTGAATGAATCAGCCGTTTGAACGAATCGTGTGAACCAATGATTCAGTAGCCCATTTATAATAGAGAGAGTCTGAATTCCTGAATGAATCAGCCGTTTGAACGAATCGTGTGAACCAATGATTCAGTAGCCCATTTATAATAGAGAGAGTCTGAATTCCTGAATGAATCAGCCGTTTGAACGAATCGTGTGAACCAATGATTCAGTAGCCCATTTATAATAGAGAGAGTCTGAATTCCTGAATGAATCAGCCGTTTGAACGAATCGTGTGAACCAATGATTCAGTAGCCCATTTATAATAGAGAGAGTCTGAATTCCTGAATGAATCAGCCGTTTGAACGAATCGTGTGAACCAATGATTCAGTAGCCCATTTATAATAGAGAGAGTCTGAATTCCTGAATGAATCAGCCGTTTGAACGAATCGTGTGAACCAATGATTCAGTAGCCCATTTATAATAGAGAGAGTCTGAATTCCTGAATGAATCAGCCGTTTGAACGAATCGTGTGAACCAATGATTCAGTAGCCCATTTATAATAGAGAGAGTCTGAATTCCTGAATGAATCAGCCGTTTGAACGAATCGTGTGAACCAATGATTCAGTAGCCCATTTATAATAGAGAGAGTCTGAATTCCTGAATGAATCAGCCGTTTGAACGAATCGTGTGAACCAATGATTCAGTAGCCCATTTATAATAGAGAGAGTCTGAATTCCTGAATGAATCAGCCGTTTGAACGAATCGTGTGAACCAATGATTCAGTAGCCCATTTATAATAGAGAGAGTCTGAATTCCTGAATGAATCAGCCGTTTGAACGAATCGTGTGAACCAATGATTCAGTAGCCCATTTATAATAGAGAGAGTCTGAATTCCTGAATGAATCAGCCGTTTGAACGAATCGTGTGAACCAATGATTCAGTAGCCCATTTATAATAGAGAGAGTCTGAATTCCTGAATGAATCAGCCGTTTGAACGAATCGTGTGAACCAATGATTCAGTAGCCCATTTATAATAGAGAGAGTCTGAATTCCTGAATGAATCAGCCGTTTGAACGAATCGTGTGAACCAATGATTCAGTAGCCCATTTATAATAGAGAGAGTCTGAATTCCTGAATGAATCAGCCGTTTGAACGAATCGTGTGAACCAATGATTCAGTAGCCCATTTATAATAGAGAGAGTCTGAATTCCTGAATGAATCAGCCGTTTGAACGAATCGTGTGAACCAATGATTCAAAGGCCCATTGTTAGAGAGCCGTTTGCTTCATTCCTGAATGAATCAGCTGTTTGAACGAATCGAATGAATGAATGACTCATAAAGACATTTAGCGCCACCTGCTGGCAGTTTTAGTTTCTTAGACTGAGAGTATCATTTAATTTATTTAAATAAATAATAGTTAAATAAATAAATAAACATTAAAGGGATAGTTCACCAAAAAATAAATAAATTCTGTCATCATTTACTCACCCTCGTGTCGTTTCAAACCTGAATGACTTATTTATTTTGCGCAACATAAAAGAAAGTATTTTGACGACTGTTGGTAACAAAGCTGTTTCGGTCACCAGTGACTTTCATTGCATGAACAAAAAATACAAAAAAATAGATGTTTTCTTCTTTTATGTTCCATATTAGGTTCGGCCATTGTAGTTTAATACATTTTCTTGAATCAAATCAAATATTTCTATCTAAAGCTACTCCTTGTAATGTCTACTTGATACTTTATTATTTATTTAACACATAGCTTTAAATAATCTTTTGTGGGTATTTTCACAGCCTAATTTAATTTGCGATTAATTGAATTCATTAATCGCCGCACCATGTAATTAAATAGATTAAAAAATGTTAATCGACTGACAGCCTTAATATATATATATATATATATATATATATATTAGCATTTCATTAAATTACATTACTTTTTTAATTAATGAAATTAGTTTTTCAGATTTAATTTTTAGATTATGGTAACCAGAATATCATAATTGCTAATGAGAATGTAATAAATGGTAATGAGAATATCATAAAAAATAATGTCACAATCACTGATCTATATGACTATATATTATAGATCAGTGGTCACAATACAAAAATAATAATAATAAAAAATAACTACATGAAATATGACTTAGTCATGTTCATGACAGGTTTTATGAGATCCACCCTCTTATCTTATGCTGCATCTGCTCACCCATACTGTAAAAGAGCATGTCAAGCATAAGCTGATCCACGGAACTAGTAGTAGGTGGTTTTGCTGCACTAAAAGAAGAGAGCTGCCGTACAATAACATGACCATTGTTCTACTGACACATCACCATGGTTACTCTTGGGTAGTGTCCTACTCGCTTGCGTGAAGGAAAATCCCACCTCTCTTCCTGACTGTATCAGGGTCAACCAAAAATAGGCACAACTTATGGAAATGGCTTTCAGGATAAAAGTAATCTTTTAGCAAGTGGAAAATGAGGGCTATAGTTATTTTTTAAGTGTATTTAAAATGTGTTATCCTACAGTTCCATGAACTCAAAATGTTGCCTTACCAAATGGGCAAGCATTTATAATGACTCACATGAAAATTTAATCATGAGCACTACATATGTGAGCTGCTGATTGGGGTTTTCATTGATGACAGGATAAAAATAGCTGTCCAGATATAATATTTAAGGTGCATTTAATGACACTTCTACTTCTGAAGCTGGTGTAATAGGCAACAGCCACTCTGGAATAAATGGATTCACCAGGGCTTCTGTGCCTGCTAACTGATTGTAAACAATGCATTTGTACTGGACAGGAAATGCCTTCCTTGAAGGAAAATAAGTGGACAGTGTGTAGGATTACCATTGAGCTCAGCATTACAGACTGAATCCAGGCTCAAACCAAGGAAGTAGTGCTTTTCTACAGCTCCAGACATTTGTCCTCATGCAAATTGTGTCTGATTCATCTTTTGCTCCTTTTTAATTTTTTTTAGATGAATATACATATCAAAGGGTATCGTAGACCTTTTAGTTTTTGACAGTGTGAAATACTGAGGGATTATAGTAGACAAAAGCCTCAGACCATGTTTTCTGTAAGAAAAGTAAACATTTCCCCTTTGTGGAAAAAAGAAGTGTGCTTAATTGCATTGAATGCATGCTTGTAGTGTAATTCAAATATTATATTTTTCATGGTTTTAAAGAGGCCTACATATATTTAAAAAATGTACTTGCAGATAATATTAATGAAATAAAAGGTCATTTAAGGGTACTTAAAGTACACTGTCATGACTGTTTCTTAACACACTTGCAACACTTTTATAAAATGCACTTTGTAATATACAATTTAAACATTTTAACATTTGAAATCACTACATTTTAATAATCTTTTGTTGTGCTTTAAATAAGTACACTTAGTCAAGTCAAGTCACCTTTATTTGTATAGCGCTTTATACAATACTGGTTGTGTCAAAGCAGCTTTACAGTGTCAAACAGGAAAATAGTTTGTCAATAATGCAAGAAGATAATAACAGAATCATTTTTCCAGCTAAAGTCAGTTCATTGATGATTCATTGATGAGTGTCTGTGCAATCAGTCAAGTGTCCCCAACTAAGCAAGACAAAGGCGACAGTGGCAAGGAACCAAAACTCCATTGGTGAAAGAAATGGAGAAAAAACCTTGGGAGATGCCAGGCTCAGTCGGGGGACCAGTTCTCCTCTGGCCAGACGAAACCACCATGGTGTGGTTTAATTTCAGGCTGCAACACAGGTGCAGAGGTCTTATCTGGTCCCGATGGTCTTGTGCCGATAGTCGTCGAGGTGATGAGGTCTTCGCAGGGGATCTGTCTCTGGGGCGCATCTAGTTGACATGGTCTCCACTGACATTCAGGACTGTAGAGGTCGTCTCTAGGTGCTGATCCTCCATCTGGTCTGGATATGGACTGGATCTGGGTGGCTACAGTGACCATCTGATCTGGATACAGACTTGATCCGTATGGCTACGGTGACCTCTGAATAAGAATGAAAGAGAATAATATTAGCGTAGATGCCATTCTTCTTACGATGTAGTGAGTACATCGGGTGTAATAGGAAGTGTTCCTGGTTCCGGTTGACCTAATTAATGCAGCCTAACAATCCTTTAATGGATTTGAATTATAGAAATGCGATGGTGTATTATGTGTATACCAAGTTAAAGAGATGGGTCTTTAATCTAGATTTAAACTGACAGAGTGTGTCGGCCTCCCAAACAACGCTAGGTAAATTTTTCCAGAGTTTGGGTGCTAAATAGGAAAAGGATCTTCCGCCCGCAGTTGATTTTGATATTCTAGGTATTATCAAATGGCCAGAGTTTTGAGATCGCAGCAGACGTGAAGGACTATAATGCGATATGAGCTCACTCAAGTATTGAGGAGCTAAACCATTCAGGGCTTTATAAGTATTTAGCAAGATTTAAAAATGTATTCGTTGTACAATAGGGAGCCAGTGCAGTGTTGACAGAACCGGGCTAATATGGTCGTACTTCCTGGTTCTAAGAACTCTAGCTGCTGCATTTTGAACCAGCTGGAGTTTGTTTATTAAGTGCGCAGAGCAACCACCCAATAAAGCATTATAATCTAACTTACTTTGATGTGTTGACTAACATACTAAAGCATACAACATGTAAAGAACCTGATTATATTTTTAACTGCAGTGTGTTATTTGATATTACATTTAAAGTTAATATATTTTAAATGTACTAAACTGCAACATCACCATTACAAATATATTTAAAAATATTACATTAAAGTTTCAATTTATAGGAATTACATTTAAGTATATTTTAGTTTACCATAAATGCTTGTCAGTACATTTAGCAGTACACTTTAACCATATTTCAAACACAAGAAAAGTCATTATGACATTTCATATAAAGCTGTTTCCAAGTCTTATTTACTGTAAGTGGGTCTAAAGTTTACCTAATGGAATTTAATGTACGTTTAAGCTATAATACATTTTCATTTAATTGCAATCAGCATGCAATTAAGTTACATTAGTGCAATTAAGTTAATTATATTCCGCTTACACTTAAGTATATTATTTCTACAATAAGTACTCTTTTTAAAAGTATATGCTAAAATGCATTCACAAGGGACTCTTTATAACCATGCCAATAGTTCTGATGTTCCCAGCAGGCCATAAGTAAAGGTGGTAAGGATGCATTAGTATCGAGTTGTGGTGCTCCTAAGGAAGATCATTTATAAGTTTTAGAGTGCTCTCAGTTACTGTAAAATCCATTGTTTTTCATTGTAATTAGTGTATAATTGGGACACAGTGCATAATTTCATTCTGCAGTTTCTTTATATTTCAGTTTAAGAGTAAAGTGTGTAATGGATTTGCTTCCTGCCATATATTTTTCTGTAGTCATTTGACTGTCAATATAGCATCAAACAATTCCCCACAGTATTCCAGCCTTCCTGAACATGTGTCAATTGGATATAGCGAGACATAACGAGGTAAAATCATTTGATAAATATGTGCATGCCTAGTTCAATAGCAGTTTCAATTATAATCCTTTGGATGACCATTCTCAAAATCCATTTCTATCTGTCAAATAAATTCAGCACATGAGAAGCGGTCAGTCATCCTCTCATTTGGTTACTTAAAAGTGAAAATAAAGAAACAATGCAAAATACAAGCCAGATAAAATGCGTTTCATAGAGGCTCTAGAATGCAACACAACAATAGATCAATAATGTACTGTAGCACAGACTGTTGCCAAGTGACGGTGATAAAACGCGGGTAAAAAATTTCTTGTTATATGCTATGGAAGTGTTCCTCTTCAGTACGGACTCACTCCCTTGGGAAAATCAGCCCATTTCTGGCTTCATTTAAAAAAATGCTTTCACTATATTTAGACAAGCTCTTGGGAACATTTCTATGCTGCACTGTTTTCTACATGCAAACCATATATTCACCCATCCTTTTCCCATGACTATAATAGCTTCTATAACCTTTTTACAGATCCTCCCTAAAACAATTACAGAAAGGAATAATTGATTTTCAGTTCCTTGGTATGGTTAGCGATCCAGTGTTAGCATGCTTATTTTGCCACAGCTTTGATCTGTTCATCCCAGCTTTTGATGCTAATAGACTTTGTTGGTCTTGTCATGAAACCAGACCCTTGTTCAAACTACATCTGATAGTTGTGAAGTACCGAAATTGCTTCTGACACAGGTCACCTCCCATAACTTCTACATTGTGTGTGCTTTGTCATAAATTCATTTAATAAGCCAAGCTAAACTCTTGATCAATACTTGATGAAAGCTTATGTAGTCATTAAGAATGCATTGTCCGTATGCATCTGCAGGATTACATTTAGATTAAGCAAGATAAATAGTGTCTATACACTTGAGGATGTATTCATGTCTCTCTAAGACAACTTGATGCATGTTAAGTGTGAATAGACTGAAATACTCTTATACACTAAGGAGCGTCCATCGACTACCTGACAATTCTTCTATAAACAAACCGCTGTGATATTGATATCTACAGAATGTATGAGTGTATTTTGCCCTCCAGTGGAGAATAGGATGTACGACACCGTTATGAGTCCAGCTAAATGGCCTGCTGGCAACATATTCTAATTTTAGTGCTATCTTGCTGTGCGATGCACTCTGCACACCTCAGTCACACCTTGCCAGTCAGCCAGTAGAAAGGTTTGCTAATGTTGCTGAAATGACTGATATCCACAATCGGTTTCTCAGCCTAGCACAGCTAATGACTGTAGGCATGTGTGTGCGTTTGTGGATGTGTAGAAGCTCTTCGGCCCTCGCTCCTTCTCTCTAAGGGTTTAGGAGTAATGGAGTAATGAAATCTAATAACAACTGTGAAGAAATTAGCTGGGGTCTACGGCCCCACATGCTGCTATAGCGATTTAATCTCACTTCAAAATCCACTCTTATGAAGATTAAATAGGCACCATTTGCATGTTGGATAAAGATATGGAATAAATGAGCAGCGCGAAGACCAGAGTCTGGTCTGGTCTTAAAATAACATTTTGTCACTGACTTCACAGGATATGATTCTGCTTACCTTTGCATGCAGAATCATCAGTGTTTGTTGGATGGAATACTAGCATAATGCTTACTGCATACCCTATTTCACAGCATATATTATATTCTGACAACTATTTATTTAAATAATAGGTGAAACAGTACAGTCAGAAAAAAAGGTACAAAAGCTGTCACTTACCCTAAATGGTGTATAAGTTAAAGGTAAATGTTAATACATAAATTATACATATTAGTAAATTTTGAAAGGTTACCACCCCAGTGACAGATTTTTCTGAAAGTGTATGTAACAAATATTTTAAACTGCAAGATTAATGTCACATAAACTCCCTAGGTTGCAAAACAGTGGTACACTGAACTGACTGATGATACACTGTGTTGAATGTTGCTTTTAACTGTAAATGCAGTTTAGTACAAAAAATATCTTCATATTCCATTAAAAATAAGTCATGAAATAGATTGCACAGCTCATTTTTTCTAAATTTTATTAACTCCCATGTCCCAAAAACTTGGCTGATATTAAAGCTTCTATCAAGAAACCACAAATTGATCCTTGTCAATTGGTAATTTACAGGCCATGGAAAGATCAATAGACCATCACATCCTCTTGCAGATTGGAAAATTATGTTTGCATTTGTGAACAGGCATTGCTGCATTTGTCAAATCTTACACAAGCAATTGTATATGGCATGCCACAAGGCTCTGTCTTAGGTCTTCTGTTGTTTTCTTTGTGCATGTTTACCATCTGAAATATTATCAGCAAACAAGGAATTAACTTTCATTATTATGCTGATGACATTCAGATTTATATTTCATCCAGATTTGATGTCATTTCTCAATTTTCCAAGCTAGAGAGGAGTGCATTAATGACAATCAAAGGACTGGAATACCAGTAATTTCCTGCTACTAAATTCTGACAAAACAAAGGTATTGTTCATTAGACCAAAATGTCTAATGATAAGCTGTTACAGTAGATGACAATCTGCATGGCGGAAGTGTAATGTCATCAGACCTGGGTGTCAAGCTCGACAGTAATTTGTCTTGCAAAGAACATTTTTCCAGTGTTTTTACAACATACTTCCACATTAGGAATATTTACGAAACGTGCTCTCCATTCCTGATACATAAAACTGCCAGTATTTATGACCTATCGATTATTGTAATGCATTACTAGCAGGATATCCTGCAGTCTCCATACACAAAATTCAGTTGATTCAAAATGCAGCTTTCAGAGTTCTTACCCGATCCAGAACATTTGATTATAAAATATTAATCTTAATATTCTAGCTTCTCAGTGATTTTCCACCACACTATAGTTCAACACACTCATTAAGGTCACAGATAGCCTGTTGTTAGTACTTAGAAAATGTAAAAACAAAATAGGTGGTCTATTCATATATGACTCCTAATATTTGGAATAGCCTACCCAACAATGTACTGCATTGGACTTTTCATCATTTTCATCTCTTTAGCCAGGCATACATCAAACTTATTTCTCAGTAATTTATTTTAGCACAAAAACAAATAAATAAATCATTCACACTAACATTATCTAATTTGTTTTCTCTTCTTCTCCCTTGGGATACCCATCCCACATTGTCTGTGTTGCTGAGCAATGCTTACTGCCAACTGCAGTCTATGCAAAACAGACAGCAATGGATGCTTCACTGACCACTACCTGCATCTCTACCAGTCATTTTAGGATGGGATTCAAAGACTGCAATGTGCCAACATACTTCTGACACTAGCCAGACACAAAGGGATGCTTCACAGACCACTGCTTGCATCTTTACCAGGCATTCTAGGATGGGCAAAGACTATAACGTGCCAGCTTGCTGATACCAGCCAGATAGCAAGAGGCACTTCGCTGACTGCATCTCTACCAGCTGTTTTAAGTTGGATTACAAGGGCAGTAAAGAAATTAATCAATATACTTACACTCGAGTGTACGATTTTTACAGACTGTCTTACATATTCAATTATTTAATCAAGCACCAAACCCTGCAATATCATCCCTTATTCATCCCCCAAAATCAGAATTAAAAAAAACATATTTAAATTAAGATTATGGTGGGAGATAAAAATAATAAATGTGGTCTCTTTGTCATGAGGTCCGCTGGCATGAGAATGTTATATGTATATGCATTTTGTCCAAGTATGTAATGATATGGGTAGTAATGACATGGAGATAGATGATGCCATTCTTGCAAATGGCACAGACATTACAGTGCGTCCCCTATGCTGTCTAGGGATGTTCACAATGCAATCCAGCTTCACTATCTAGATTTTGCATGGGGTTATCCATATTTGCTAAAAAAAAAAAAAAAAAACATTGTTCAATGAAAAGAACGGGTTCAAAAGAACCATTCGGCTAAGATTCAGGAAACAGCAGCATGCTAGCTTTATGCTGCCTCCACGCGCTATCGGAATTAATGTAAATACAAGTTTCCTAAACCTACAAATTGGACATGAACAGCCTCTCAAGGTCGAGTTGGGCGGGCCATAAAGTAAAACATGGCAGAAACATGGCCTTAGCTGTAGTACTGTAAAGTTTTATTCATTTTCCCACAGCATCTACATTGCTTTCTCCTGCCATTACAGTCATGTATATTTAAGTATATAAATAACCATTTTATGCATATTGCAAGCTGAATTTAGAATTTAGAAAGTTTTATGGCTACCAGTGAATGGGATGCTACATTTTATTCAAAACCTGTTAGATATTGGCTAAATATCTTCTATACCTTTTGGCTTTAATAAGAATTCTGCAAGTAATATGCAAGCATGAACTCATGAATGGGCCTTCCACTATGACTCCTGTTCTTTCCGACAACAAAGCACTTGAACATGACAAACTCATAATTACAACTTCAGATATAGAAAGTAGGAAATGTCTGATAGCACATAAAGGTAGCATAAGCTAGGCCACTTTGAGCATGATGAATGTATACAGGAAAACGTCTCAGGTTACTTATGTAACCATGGTTCCCTGAGTAGGGAACGAGACACTGCGTCCTCTAGGGGTCGCTATGGGGAACGCCTCGTCGTGACCCGTGTCTGAAGCATACATTGAAAAAACACCACCTCAGACCTGGACTTCTATCCCGGTCTTTCAGCCGGTCAGCCTGATATGCTTGGAGCATCACCATCGTGTGCAATGAAGCGACAGCCCGACCTGCTGCTGCTGCGTATTCCCTGGCATCCGAGCGAGATGTCAAGGAAGGGAGTCTTAGAGGACGTCTCACCCATAGAGAGATAGCTGACCAGCGTCTCTCTATAGGGGCATCTTCTCATAACCGCTTTTGCGCATCGCATCGATGTTAGCATAACTTGTATGCTGGAATCGATGGATGTGTGAAGAAAAAACAGCCTCTTCCATTCCTTCTCACTCTTTATATGAAAAACAGGAAGAAAGGAAGGCTCACCTGAGCTGGAGGGTTTATGGCCAGAAAAATAACGTTCATCGAGATATTTCGCGACGTCACTTCTTCACCCGCTTCACGGCAAGTAAAGCCTCGCCGTGGCGCGATCCATAATTTCCAAAAGCTCGCTCTACGCAGGGCAGGAGGATTGGGAAGGCTCAGCCTCAGCTTCTTTGCCCTCCTCAGCTATTTCCTGCTTTTGCTGGGCTGATCCCAGCAGAGCAATGGCCCCTGAATCAGACAATGTTAATGAAATAACATCATCCTCCAGCGGCTCACTCTCGTGCACAGCCGACGATCACGAAAGGGAAAAACCCCCCTTCAAACTCATCGGCCAGATTCACCTGCGATCCCCACGAGCACATTCCCTTCTGTGCTTCAGCAGCGGCGGGTCCTGGATCGCGGGAAGCAGATGGCTGCCCCTCTTTCCTCGAAAAGAGAGACAAACGAGAGCGGAGCTTTTTTCCTTGGAAAAAACGCTCGCAGTGCACGCCGATTGCCCCCTCGGAGACATCACGTGCGTGCTCTTTGCCCAAACAAAACAACGCATAGATCGTGTGCGTCATCAGATGTTAAACAACGTCAACATGGATGCACACATCCTTAAATGCTTTGCTAGTGCTCGCCATAATGAGATAAATAGAGATCGCTCTTACCACAGAAATGCACGATTCAAACAAACAGTCAATGAAGACGAAGAAGAGAATGATGTGTAGCTCCCGGCGCCTATTTATACTATAGTCGCACCGGTAGTGACGTCATGGCTGTCGCCGGCCAACGAGTTGGTGTTTTTTCAATGTATGCTTCAGACACGGGTCACGACGAGACGTTCCCCATAGCGACCTCTAGAGGACGCAGTTCGAAGTTCCCATGAAAGGGAACTCTTCATATGTTTGGACAGATGTTTGCACAACTGTGCATCTTTCCATGTATAATTTATTGCCTCATAGGGTTTGTTAAATACATTATAATTGTCCCTGCTTTACTGTGTTTGTGGAAAGTTAAATCAGAGTCTCCAGAAGAACAAATGCTGGAGCACAAACAGAAAGTTATGAGAGTCAGCAACACAGTCTATGCACAGAAATGACTCTGTCTGTGCTTTTGTATGTATTTGTGTCTTCAAATGGAAAAGTGCCTCAAAGTGAGAGAGATGGAAAGTATATATGTATATGTATAAATATATGTATTTATGTAGTTCATGTTTAATGACAAAACCCCCTAAAATTAATGAGGTCATTTAATATCGTGTATCATTTTGGACAGACACATTGATATCCATTTGGAAGAACCCTGGATCAAATTATACAACATAGAAACAACCATGTAAGGGCAGGCTTTAGAAAACAAAAGTGACTTCAGTTTTAAGTCTTTTTAAAGCTGGAGAGTGAAAAGTTGAAAGGAATTCAAAAGAAATTCGAACGGATTTTTATTTTAAACATTTAAATGTGATTACATCCTTTATGGGTCTTTGAAGGAACTAGTGAAAATGGCTTACCAAACTTTGAGATTCTTGTTGCTGTACTTCATTCTAAAAGGTGGGTTTACAATCTTATATTAAACATCTTTGTTTTATACACACTATACAGATTAATTACTCACTTATTGCTTTATTTGAACAAAATTTTACTTTCTTTGCAGTCTTTTGTCCTATATATTTATCTGTACTCATTCTGTCTTTTTAACCCATTACTTTTTGACTGAATTCTCACTGATTATGTGGGCTTATCTATTCCCCATTACGCACAGTGACCGCCTTAAAGCTCTGGTCTCCTCCCGGATGGATGATTAAAATGCCATGTCAATATGAATACGAGGCTCAAGGAAGTATCCAGCAGTTGTCCCTACAGTGGAGAAGCCCCAGGAACCAGCTCCTCTGTCACCTGATCAAGCACAAAACGTACAGCAACTGCACAGCTGGATATTCAGTGCACTACAACCCAGGGAATATTACTCTCATCATCGCTGAGGTGAGGCAGGGGGACTTTGGGAGGCATGTGTGCTCTGTGAGCAAGCTTCATGAATTCTCAGACTTCAGCATTGAATTATACCAGAAGGAAGGTGAGGATAGCGCATTAAATTAACATTCACATTAATATCTTTTAATTGAACAGTGATGCAGTTACCTATCAAATGCATGAACCATATCAAGTTTCGTACTAACTCACATTGTGAAATCTTGTTTAGATCTCTCTGCTGAATTACCAAAAGGCAAGGTAGATCAGTCAGGTACAGTATGTAATTGTATTCACTTAAATGAGAATTTCAATTCAAAGAGCATTAATGAAATGTCATGGGTAGTTTTTGAGATGATATTAGTTTATTCATTGAGTGCCTAACTCTTACCCACAGGTTCTGCAAAGGATCATTTCTTCCTTCTTGGCTGCAGTCTTTTTGTATCCATATTTGGGTAATAGGACAAGAATAATGTTCATTATCAGAATAATGATCACCAGACTGATGTTTCAAATTAGATGCCATATATTCTGAGATAGCGGATACCTAGGGTTTTATACAGTCCAAAAATAAGAAGTCAATGTTTTATTATTGTTATTTTTTTCATAACAGTACCACTGGATGGCAGTATAGTCATAAATATCACTAAAACACATTTTTTAAGATACAAGGCCTAAAGTATCCTACTTGATGATTGATGTTTAAATAACATTAACTTTTTGTGTTATTGTTATTGCACAATAACACTGCAATATTAAGAAAAAAATATGTATATTAATCATAGCATATCAATTTTATGTAAGTTAAGAATATGTTTTATATATATATAATACAATAATATTTAATTATATAATTTTATATATAATAATTATTATAATTAATAATTAGTTACATTTATATAGCGCTTTTCTGGGTACTCGCTCACTAACACCTCTTCCGTTTATATACATAAAACAACATAACACAAACACTACACAATGCAATGCATCATTCAAAATATTGGGGGGAAAAACACGTGTGGAAAATCAATATCAGGGTTTCCGCGGGGCATTAAAAGTCATTACATTTACATTTAGTCATTTAGTCATTTAGCAGACGCCTTTATCCAAAGCGACTTACAAATGAGGACAATGGAAGTAATCAAAATCAACAAAAGAGCAATGATATACTAAGTGCTATAACAAGTCTCAGTTAGCTTAACGCAGTACACGTAACAAGGGTTTTTTAAATAATATAATAAATAAAAAGAAAACAGATAGAATAGAAAAAGAATATAGCAAGCTAGTGTAAGAGGTCTTAAGTGGATTTTGCGAAAATTAAGGTCTTAAAGGGGTCCTATTATGCTTTTTCACTTTTTCAACTTTAGTTAGTCTGTAATGTTGCTGTTTGAGCATAAAAAGATCTGCAAAGTTACAAAGCTCAAAGTCCACTTCAAAAGGAGATATTTTATTTAACAAAAATCACTTTTCAAAAACTACAACGAACGACTCGTTTGGACTACAACACATATTTTCCGGGACTTGTGATATCACGAATGGGACAGACCTGGTTGAGCTGCACTAGAGAAGGCAACGAGTGTTATGCAAGCGGCAACCTCCAGCTCTCTCTCGTGAAGCTAACACGGAAGTGACTTAAACTGTAATTCGTCAGCTGGCCGCTAGAGGCTGGCTGCAAAAGGGAGTCAGTCCCATAGACTCCCCATGTTAAAATGCCCAACTTTACAGCAGAAGGATCATGTGACACTGAAGACTGGAGTAATGATGCTGAAAATTCAGCTTTGATCACAGAAATCAATTACATTTTAACAGATATTCACATAGAAAACATTTATTTTAAACTTAAATAATATTTCTCAATATTACTACTGCAGCCTTTAGTGAGCAGAAGATACTTGTTTCAAAAACATTAAAAACCTTTGACTGGTAGTGTGTGTAGTAATATATATATATGTATATATATATGGGTCATGTATGGTATTAAAAAAAATTTTAAATGGCATTAAAAGGCATTAAAAAGCATTAAATTAGATTTGATGATACCTGCAGAAACCCTGAATATGGGAAATTCTATCACATTAACATAGTACATTGGGCCCTATTTTATAGACTTTTCTTGGAATGTAATTTATTTCTTTTAAAATAAGTGTGGGTATAAGATTTAAGTTCTTTCAGACCTATCAACCAAGCTGCTTTGTGCATCATTGTTGTCACTAATTCAGAATGCACAGTGTGTTTATGCATGTGCCTGTTTAAATGTGTTAATAGTGGGGGTGTGTAATGCCAAATCAGCATGTCAATTAAATGACAAAATAAATACAACAACACAAAGGTTTTAAAATACAGAGTGACATGTTGTGTACCACGTTATTTGCCTTTTTGATGTTTGATTGATGCTTCTTTAATCAGAATTAATCTAGGATGTGATGAAATGACGCTTCCAGAATGAACACTCAGCAGCGCTCGTCTTTACAGACACATTGGCTTGTATCCATTATAGGGGTCTGTGACATGAGCTCACATGAAAGAGTTTCACACATGTTTGTGTGCCTGAAGGATTCTGGCCTGACATGTCTGCCTCCTTCTCAAAGACAATTCAGCCTTAGAGCATTTAATGTTCGACTTGCTATTTTAGTCAAAGTCATACAACATAATAAGGACACTAATAGCTGGAAACAATGACAGTTGTGTACATGTTTATACATAAAGATGCTGTAATAATAAATAAAGTTCTCATTGTTATAATTTCATTGTGGCTATGTAAATACATTAAGTTCTTAGTTAATAAGTATCTTGAATTATTATATATTTAAAAAATGTATAAAGGAGCAAACGTGCTTGTATAACAAGAATGAAGAAGAAGAAAAAAGACGCGGCTTTCATTTAAACAAGATGCACCAGTAGTTGCACATGTTAACTGGAATTAAGCATGCCATTTGAGATACAGTGCTCTGAAGTTAGCTTAAATTTTAAACTGTCAGCACAGAATAATCAGTATTAATCAGTAAGATTTTTCTTCTTGTTGTTTTTATTCAGCAAAGACACACCGAATTGATCAATAGTGGAAGAAAAGACATTTATGATACAAAATCTATTTTTCAAAAGATTTCTATTTCAAATCAATGGTGTACTTTTGAACTTTCTAATTGCCAAAGAATCCTGAAAAAAAAATTTATTATGGTTTCTACACAATATTAAGTAGCAAAATCAGCATATTAGTATTTCTGAAGGATCATGTGACAGTAAAGACTGGAGTAAATGCTGCTAAGAATTCAGCATTGTCATCACAGGAATAAATTACATTTTAAAATATAGAAAAAGTTTCACAATATTACTGTTTTTATTGTATTTTTTAATAAAATAAAATGCAGTCTTTCTGAGCATAAGAGACTTCTTTAAAAAAACAAAAACTTTTGAACGGTAGTGGGTAGTGAACATGTTACTTTCAGGTACTTCCAGGAATGCTATTGTATTACCATAATAACTTGTCTAAAAAAAATAAAGAAATAAAAATAAAATAAAAAACATAATGCCTTTATATACACTGAACAAAATTATAAACGCAACACTTTTGTTTTTGCCCCCATTTTTCATGAGCTGAACTCAAAGATCTAAGACTTTTTCTATGTACACAAAAGGCCTATTTCTCTCAAATATTGTTCACAAATCTGTCTAAATCTGTGTTAGTGAGCACTTCTCCTTTGCCAAGATAATCCATCCACCTCACAGGTGAGGCATATCAAGATGCTGATTAGACAGAATGATTATTGCACAGGTGTGCCTTAAGCAGAGAAATAGGCCTTTTGTTTACATAGAAAAAGTCTTAGATCTTTGAGTTCAGCTCATGAAAAATGGGGGCAAAAACAAAAATGTTGCGTTTATAATTTTGTTCAGTGTATGTTATGCTTATATATATATGTGTGTGTGTAACGTATGTTTATATGTTAGTGGAATGTATGTAAACAATCCACTGTTGTGCATGATATTCAGAGAAACTTAATCAGTAACTATACAGAGACTTATTTATTTATTTATTTATTTAGTCATTTAGCAGACGCTTTTATCCAAAGCGATTTACAAATTAGACTTACCATAATAACCATAGCTTCCACCAAGGACAGCTTTCAAGGATAGTTGTAACATGTTGAGTTGTAACAGCAAAAGTTTAACCAATTAGAAATGAACTACAGGGTTGAAATCACTATCATACAGAGTGACAGTAGAGGTCAGTGCTGTTGCTTAGGTTTCTAGGGCCTTGGTATTGCTTGGGGCCCTGTGAGTTGACATTGCTGTCCGGGAGAGGCATCCTATTGAGGGTGTTCTTGGGCCCCAAGTATACAGGGTTTATGGGACAATGAAAGCAATACTGGGGTAAGAAAGTGTAATTTCATGTCAGATTTATAATATGATTTGTACTCATGCTTGTGGATTTTAAATGACAGAGCTTTTAGCATCTGAGTCATCAGGTTCTCTCATTCAATTTTTTATATAACATCCACACAAGCTGTTCATTTACATCCAAACACAACTAGAAATATCTTATTTGACCAGACAGGGATCTGGATTGCTGGATCCACAAAGGGTTCACAGATTTGGACAGTGTATACAGTAGGCTAGATTTCACACAACTGTGAGAGTGTCTAACACACACCTACGCTGTCTGTTGTGTTTTTAGAGTTGTTAGCCTATGTTTTATGTATTTTTTTCCTAATTTAATTTGCTCTTTTTAATTAAAATGCTTTATATTTATTTACGTTTTTTGAAACAAAATGTTTAAAATGAAATGAGGGTGGAGGGTGGTATATTGGGATGACTTATAATGATTTTTAAATTTCATTGCCACAATGGATGTATCAAATCTTATAAAATGCCCTAAATTGCTTCTGGTAGTGGTGAAGGTTGTTACAACAGTACATTTGTATTTATTTACTAGGTTTAGGGATAAGTTGTAGATGTGTTGTATGCGATTTTGAGACCGATAGTGAAAAAAAAACATGTGAAAAACATGAACATTATGAAACAAAATGTGTTAAACTATATCTGCAACGCCTGGCAACAAAATTATTACGTTAAACAACGACGGTAAACGCTTATTACACTGATTGCTTGTTAGTTTTGGCAGAACCTAAGGTTACTACTTTTTTGAGAGTTGTAAAAACATCGAAATGAAGTTTATACAGTGTTTGCACCTTCTTATATACTTAAACAATATTTAATCGATAATAATCCGCACGAAAGCCCGTCTGTGATGAGGAGTGTGTCGCGCGCTCTGATTGGTTCATTCAGCTGAAGCGCACATCATCCACAGACAGCCAGAGCGCCTTCAGAGAGCTCAACGCACTGAGAGAGAGAGAGAGAGAGAGAGAGACCGAGAGACAGAGCGACCGATGGGAGCCTGAGGCAGAGCCCTGCAGGTTGCTATTAGGCAGACATTTTTGATATCCTGCCTGTGAACTGATGCTGGAAGCTTTGTTTTTGCACAGTGTTGCATATCTCTAACACACATGATAACACAAGTAAGCCCGACCGACCGACCGACCGACCATCTTTGTCACCATCTTTACCAATATATTGTTCAATCATAGTGTTACTGGACAACAAATCTCAAACTTCACAAACCTGTCATCTCAAATCGCTATGGACTGTCGAAACGTAAGTGAAGTCCGTGTTTATGTTTGTACAGCTTCAAAAAGAAACTTATGAATTATGCATATTAAAGATTTCGGTTAGCCTATTTGTGACAGATTAAGTGTATGTGCTATAGTGTTTAGTGTACAGTGTGTGCGATTTTCGATACATTTTCAAAAGGTCTGTTGTTTAAAAATTCCAACAATTTCTGATTTCCAAACACTTAAGGTAAAACTGCACTTGTAAATGTCGTTTTTACATAATCCAGCAAGGTATAACTTAGTTGAGTTAATATTTTAGGATTTACGGAACTGCCTGACACCAATTATATTAAAATATTAAACTTACAAATTAATAAAAAATTGAGAGAGAATCTGCATTATGATTACAGAGCTAGATTAATCAGCTAAAACTAGCCATCATGTAATTAAGTGACTGTCGACAACAAGAGGATTTAACAGAGAACCTGCTGTGGGATGAAGGTGGATTTTAAACATAGTGGATTTTAAATAATTGTATCCATATCCTGGCAGAGGAATCACAATTTATACAGATATTAGAGGAATATTAAAACAGTTTATGGCAACAATGACTGGTCATGTTTTTGTTTTTAGTCTGTTAATATTAACAGTACAGAGAATGATACTTGGTAATGTTAATTCCCAGATAAATACTTCTCCATAGGCTTTTCACTGCATGAAGGGATTGAAATGCATTAAGGAGATGTGCTGTGCATGCAGTTGTGTGTGGTGAGAAGGGTCACTGTTTGACGTCTGGTCTTGTGAATTCATAAGTGCTGCTTTTCAGAAGTGGCATGTCTGTGTCTAAAGATAGAACACTTGAATGCTTGATCAGTTCATCTTTACAAGCTCAAACACAATCGTTGTGCTACTATTTCCATATTACATATCGATTAAAATGATTAAATAAACTAGAGACTGAAAGCTGTGACTGGGTAATGTCAAGTTGACAAAATTGTTCCTTCCCATTTGTTTTACCTCTCAGTACAGCAGGTGTACAAGCAGTCGGTTGGTTACACAAGTCATCCATTGCGTGGGATCGAAGTTGTGTGTTTGTGGGAGGATTCAGAACTTTCTAGAAACAGCAATTATCTGCGTATAATTTGAAGATGTGTCTGTGAATGATGAGACAGATGGTCATTTGCATGTTCCAAACTGATGGGAGATCTTTCTGATGAGACATACTCACAAATAAAGTTCACACAAGATGTTCCTTGATTGATGATTGGTCTCAGGATCAGTGTCCATCATGCTTGAGAAAGCTTTGTTGCTAGGTATTTTCTTAGAAATGTAGTTATTGCTTATCTTTGGTGTTGAATTCAAATCTAAGTGCATCTAGGTAGAATATCAAAAGGTTTTTTGAGGGGCTTTATGGTGAATGATCACCATTTATTGTTTGTTGTGTAATAGATCATTGTTTATCCCTGCATAATAGTGCAGAAACCTCAGAGGAGCGTCAGGCTTCCACCTCACTCAGCTGGATCTTCAAACTACTGTTAGACTGTGAAGCTCTGAATGCTTTCAGCTTAAGTCCCTTGACTGTGACACACCCCTAGCAGGCAGGGAAATTAGTCGAGCTGTCGGAAACTTGAGGCTCGCTAGGGACCGCTGACAGCTTGCATCCCACTGGATGAGGAGCATAAAAGAATCAAAGAAATCAAACAAAAAGAATGTACATTCCCCTAAACATAACAATTTACCTTTGAGTTACCGTGTATTTCAATTTGATTCTTAGAGAAAGAGAAAATATTTTAGAGCGAGAAACTTATAAGTTAATGGAATAGTATTAGAGGCATAGTTAACCCAAATAAGAAAATTATGTCATCATATACTCAACCTCATGTCATTCCAAAATTTGATATTTTGAAGATTTTTGGTAAACAAACTTTTTTGATGACCATTGACTTCCATTATACAGTATGGGCAAAAGAAATCACTGAGACATTTCTTAAAATATCTTCTTTTGCGCTCCACAGAAGAACGAAAGGTTTGGAATGAAATGAGGGTGAGTAAAGGATGACAGAATTTTCATTTTTATCTCTTGAATGTTAGTGTTTTATTTGTTGCAGTTTACAGTTTCTGGGTGTTTTAATCAAAACGCAGCAATAATATGAGCAGTAATATAAAAAGATTATATTCTAAAAGGAACCATATGATGGATATACAGTATAAGGCAGTCTAATAATCCTATGAATCACAAATGCTGAAAAGCACACACATCCCAAAATAATTCATACAGGTGCATGAAAACACATTTACCAATATCTAAACCTAAAGCCAGCGCACAGTTGCTCCCAAAGGGATTTTTAATGGGACTTTCACCAAAATTGGGCTGGTGAGAGTACCAGTAAACAATTCCTCTGGGAGCAACTGAGTGCCGACTTTAGGTTTTGACATGACTGTAACAATACTTCACCATTAGCCACTCCAGCAAACAACACTGTAAAAGTGAAAAGATTCCACACATTCCACCACAATCCTTAGAAGAACCAACACACTGTAATGGCAATTTGTAAATATTTAACTTTTTGGTAAACTTGTGGCTAATTCGTATACAATTTAATAATTTTTTTACGATCTGCTTACACCCCACTAAGAGGTGGGTTTATGTTTCTTTTTTTTTTCTAAAAGTCATACGTTTCTGTACAAAAATGTCTCATACGCTTCTCATTTCATCAGTTTGAAAGAACCTCCATAGCAGGGGTCCTCTGCTCTGGACCTTGAGATCCACCTGCAGAGTTTAGCTCCAACCCTATTCAAACACACCTGAACAAGCTAATCAAGGTCTTCGGGATTACTACAAAGTTGCAGGTAGGTTGTTTAATCCAGGTTGGAGCTAATCTCTGCAGGAAAGTGGATCTCGAGGTCCAGAGTTGAGGACCCCTGCTCTATAGGCACCTTCTGAGGGTACCTCAAATATCCTATTGTGTATTCAAGATCAATACATATATAATTTCATTACATATTTATAACCTTCCTCAAAGACTTTCCATTGTGATAGGGTTAATAGAGGAATCTCTGAAGCAGGAATTTACTGGATTCCTTTTTGTAAGTTCCTCAGAGACGTGCTCTGCAATCTGCAATCATTTTACACTTAATACAGATTGGTCTCATGTGGTGTTACAGAGTGTGACAGTTCATTGACACCTCACTGTAGATCTTGACAAGGACCTGTAACTGTTCATCTGTCATGTAGTCATAGCTAAAATGGCTGACTGTGTTTTATCTGAACTGCAGGAAGGATGCACCCAGCCACAAGATGAGGACATCATGGACATTCCCCTTGATGACCCAGCTGCAAACAAGGCTGCTGCTAAGATTCAAGCTGGTTTTCGAGGTCACATGACCAGGAAGAAAATGAAGGATGACAAGCCTAGAGACGAGGTTAGTAGCATTGGCAGTACATCAATTTGCCAGGGGTGACTTTAGTTATATAAATTGAATTAAATTATTTAATATATTATATAAATCTACTATGATTTACAGATTGGATTCACATGTGTAAATTACACATTCTTAAATCACTACTAAAATGATTTTTATGATATAGAGTTGTAGTACCTCCATGGGTGTGCATTAATTTTCAATAACTCCGTGGCCCATCTTTTTCTTTTTTCCAATCATAGCACGATTGCCACATGACCTCAAGACATTTTTAAGCTTTGGCCCCTTAAAACATTTTTATGTGAAGAAGAACCACATCTTTTCACCTCTGATCTTGCTTAGAAACAGCACAAGACTTTTAACTAGTTATAAACTGTCCATAAAGAGCATGGCAGAGAGAAACACAACTGTAATTTTAACTCATTAGTGTAATTTTTAAATCCATCAGCCAGTCCTGTAAGTCACTATCCAATTTAAGGTTGAATATATATGCGATTTTGTCACTTCTGGCAAAGTAAGGCTGATCGAAATCCTAATCAGTTTGAAATTATCTTGTAATCTATCATGTATTGAAAGAACAATAACCATTAAAGGTTCTTTGGTAGCTACACAATCGTTTGTGTCTGAAATCAGTGTTTCCCCAGCAGACATCAGTATGGTTAAAATGGTATCCTAGCAATACCGCCTTAATTGCTTGTTGCTAAGCAATAATACAGATGGTACCCAGTTAATGTCATGTGAGCACCCTTCTCAGTTGTATTGCCTATGTATGGTAATGTTTTAAACAAAAAGAAAGCTATTTTACAGAATTTTGATGAAATGCCTTTTGAAAAAGATTAATTTGACATTTCTTGGTTTGAATTTAGCAGGTCTATTTCATGCATAGGAACACAACAGAGTCATCTGTAAATGCCAGCCTTTCATAAGCATCTTTCAGGAGTTTTGTGATTAACAAAAACATGTGTCATCTGTTTCAGAAACAACGAGAGCAGAAGTAGCTAAGAGGACCACCATCACCACTGCCCGATAGCACATCACTGCAATAACCAGAGCTCTTTTGTTTAAAAAGAACCCTTCAGTGTATGATATGAAAGCATCAACATCCAAACTACATGCAGAGTTTGCCACCTGACTAGCAGACTCTCTCACACTTTCCTCTTCTTCCTTTAGCATTTGTTTGGCTGTTTCTGACTTGAAACAGGTTCACAGCATGACATTTTAAATTCGATTCATTTTAAGATAGAAGTTTGTTTGTGATCTGTCAGCTTTCAAATCTGAAGTGTTTTTCTTGTTGCTTCAAGCAAGGCAAGCCAAATACTCTGTCTGGAGATTTGTTGCTTTGTTTGAAGTTGTGCTTTACTTCTTTGGCTATACTGAATCTTGCAATATACAAGTATGCATTTACTAAAAGTCTGTGTTTTTTCTAGCATAAATTTTGTTTGTGCCTGTTTAATAAAGCAAATTAAGTTCCACATATCAGCTTTCTGTGTTCATTGGACCTGTTACTATTGGCATTTTTGTGTTGAAGGTCATTAAAATGTTAATTACAGCTGATGGAAAGTAACTGCTCGGATATGTTTTTAATTAGTCAAAAGATGTGGTTTACACTGAGAATATTGTTCGTATTTCCAGACAGTTTGTGTCAGATCCATGTGATTCAGTTAAATATTCCCATAGCTTAATCAATCTTTCAAACAGTGAGACTGTATCCTTCAAATAGCACAGATGCTCATTAAAAATGGATTTGCTCAAATGCACTCCTTGCGTGCTGCCCTGCCTGTGTGAATGTTTTTTTTTGTGCATTTGTGTTTCTGTACCTGTCAGATCATCTCTTGGTAAAATACAGCATTTTTACCTTGTGTTCTGGTAGCTCAGCTATAGAGCATGGCATTAGCAGTGCCAAAGTCACATACTGATAAAATATATAGCGCAGATGCGCTGTAAGTCACTTTGGATAAAAGCATCTGCGAAATGCATACAGATAAATGTAATGTAAATGTCACTGGACTGCATTCTTGAACTTACTGCTCAGGGTTTAAAACAAGGAGGTCTGTAATACCTGTAGAAAGCTCGGTTAGCATTCCCATTAAAGAGATTAAACTTTCATGACTGTGTTTTTTAACACGCTTAAGTTCACTTTAAAAAAAAAAAAAGTGGACTTTGTAATAATTTCAAATTAAAAGTTTGTGTCGACTAAAATACTAAATAATATGTAAAGTACTTGATTATAATTTTAACTCTAGTGTGTTATTCAATATTATTTAAGGTTCATAGATTTTAGATGTACTAATCACAACTTCATTAAAATATTTCTAAAAGATTCAAGTAAATACAAAGATATTTAAATACACGCTTGTCAGTACATTTGGCAGTACACTTTAACCATATTTCAAAGACAATAAAACTAATTATGAAATTACATATGTTCTACTCAAGCAAGTCAAAAACCACTCTAAACTTTAGCTAATTGCATTTAAAATACATTTAAACAATAACACTTTTTCATTTAATTGCAATTAAAATACAATTAAGCGACCAAAAACATGACATTCAGTTCGCACTTTTATTGTTTTTTACAGATGGCACATTTGTAATTGTGTACTTGTGTGATTTCATGCACCAGCCATGCAACTGCCATTGACATTAAGTACACTTAAAGGGATAGTTCACCCAAAAATGAAAATTCTGTCATCATTTCAGGACAATGTAACTGGAAGTGCTGAAATGCTAACTTGTTCGTTGGTTTTGGCCTAAAAATATGTAATTCTTGCAGCACTATAGAGCATAAATATGCAAAAATGGCACAGGCCCATAAAATCCAGTCCTGCTTGAATCCTAAGGGGGTGGTTGTTTGTAACGCCTGACCAAAAACTTATCACATTAACATGTTCTCCATCCATCCATTCATTCTCCAAGCCGCTTATCCTCTGTAGGGTCGTGGGACATGTTATCTTGTTCTAGATAATCTAAATAGCTTTTCCGGTTGTGGTTTTGTAATAGTGGTTTGTTGTTTAAAGTAGCACTCTGTTATCTGTTTATTTAAATATTTTTAAATATTATTTTTTTAGCACTACCTTAACCTATAGTACTATATAAATACTATGATTATGTGTGGTAACTTCTTTAAAATAAATAAATCAATATTTAGTCAGAAGACACCAATGTTCTTTTTATGTTGTTTGTTTGCTAGTCAGGTGGCCACTCAGCTGTATTACATAGAAAGAGAAAGAGTGGCGTAGTGGAGGAGATTGGGAGGTAGAGGGATGCTGGAAGAATTGTTGATGGGACGGCTCAGTGGCTGCTGCTTTTACGCTCGTAATGATGATTGACAGGACTGAAGGATTAGGCTCCTCCTGAACCTACATTTGGAACTTCATTTATTCAGTTTCTGTATTACTTGAATGCTGCTGTTGAATAGAGACCAACAGAATTCAGTCTGTATGCTTTTTTCAGCCTGTATGCTCTATTCACCGGAGGGCAAAACAAGATGAAATGGCAAAAATGTACTTCTGTGAGCTACTGTCATTTCCACTCCCACACACTCCCACACCATTACCCACAATCCATTCTAGTTCACCAGAGTTTACATCTTGCCTCTAAGAATTGTGATAGCCACAATGCTACATTATTAGGGGTCTAGCTACTGAAGGTGCTGGAACACTATTGTGTTTGTAATTCCCTATTTTTTTTTTTGCCCTAAAAGTATATGGGCATCAGAGACAAGTGTGCCACGCATGTCCAAAACATTTCAATCACTTTCTAGCTGCAGTATAGGTCATAAACCCCACCCTATCCATGCAAACGAATGGGACGTAAGCACTTCAAATAAATTTTTCCCAGAGATGGTTTCCAGCATTATAGATAGTTCTTATCACACTGATGTAATTTGAAGTGTTCGTTTTTTTTGTTTTTTTTCTAAGTTTGCTTTTAGTTAGTTATTTGATGCAATAAAAAGTTTGGGCAGGACTTTGATCGCTACTGCACAGACTCAGGCTCTAAATGACATAGTTTTCACAAGATGACAGTGGCTATACTTGGATGTTTTGGCTTCACTTTTCTACAGTCGATGGTCAGAGACCATAAATCCTAGATACCCCAAATTTAGTAGGATGGTCCCAATCTTGCACCGCTACTCAGGTGCACAGACACATATCCACTCGTCACTAGGTGGTGCTATAATAAGGCAATTTGTGTTTTGGTCCATAACTGTGGAACCAGAAGTGCTAGAATCAAAATCATGTTTTCCTATGAGTCCTTTGCCCATAATGACCCATAATTACCAATAATCTTGTGATTACAAAACATGACACACATACACACAACCAGACAGAAATATGCCAAATTTCATGAATTTCTGTTGCTCAAGGGAGGCTAATCTCAAGGTGAATGTATTAATAGTATCTAATATGTAGTTTTTAAATATCTCGGCTCAGTTCATTAAAGGGGTCATATGATGCGATTTAAATTTTTCCTTTCTCTTTGGAGTGTTACAAGCTCTTGGTGCATAAAGAAGATCTGTAAATTTGCAAAGACTAAAGTCTCAAATCCAAAGAGATATTCTTTATAAAAGTTAAGAATCAACCACGCCCACCTTGTGGAAAATAATTTTTTGTTTCTTTGAACCTTAAACCGCATAAACACATTTCATTACACCAAATACACAAAATAATGTTCTTTTTAGCAACATCATATGACCCCTTTAATTGCATTCATTTTGAGATGGCAGATGGCAGTAGATGTCATAGCCATAGCAGTTTCAGAAGTGAAAGAAATGACTTTTGCAGGAGCCTTAAGGGCAGCAGCGAAATGTTCTTTGAAATGTTACAAGGAAACAGTGCAGGGAAGTTTTTGACATGTTAAAGCGATAAAGAAACATGCATGATATTAAAATGCGTTATTTTAAACAGAATAAGCCGCCTTGTCTGTCTTGGCCAGTATATTCACATAATGTTGGTAATGTCTTAAGTGAATAGGTTTTGAAGATTAAAATAGGGGTCTCCTGGAAAAAAAGGTTGGGAAACTCTGAACTAGACCATGCTAATAAGCCAAACCCTGACTTTTATTGATTTTAACATGCCTTGGTCAAACAGACATTTTACCAGCGGGTCATTTAGCTGGCATCCCATTTTTCCCATTCTTTGTTGGCAGTGAAAGAGTGCCTCTAGAACTCACGTTTTAATTACAGTACACAACTCACAATGGGCAGGAGAAAGTAGAGCGTGTTGTAATTATCTCTTCTTGCCCTGTCCCCTGATAGAGTTTTTATTACATCTACTCGGCCTCCTCAGTGAGATCAAGCAGTTAAAATAGAGCAGTGGTACAAGACTGCTGCAAGCTATGCGTGTGTTAAAGACATATTAAATGTGGTTAAAAATCAGGATGCAAATGTGGATAGAAGTTCATGGTAAAACGTGAAAATGTGCTGCCAACATTTTATAACAGGAGCCTGTAAAGTTTCTACAGGGGTTCTGTAAGGGGAAAAAAATCAGCACAATGTGTCACATAGTCACAATGTGTCAGAAGTTGGCAGAGAGTCTCTGGATCTGAGGTTGAAAACTCCTGCTTTAAAGGAACAGCGCTGTGTTTTGATTGATTGATTGATTGATTGATTGATTGATTGACTGACTGACTGACTGACTGACATAAAACGTCTCAGGTTCCTGAGAAGGGGAATGAGACACTGTGTCATGGAGTTGACACTATGGGTAACACCATCAGCGTGACTGGTGTCTGAAGCGCATGTAACCTCACGCCAACATTCAATGTCAGTGTCAATGTCATTTTATTTATAAAGCACTATTTAAAACAACATCTGTTTACCAATGTGCTGTACATAATATAAACAACAATATTAAATAAAATACAATAAAATAGCATAAAAACAGACAATAAGACAAAAGCATCAGGTAGCAAACACCTATTCCTGCAATAAGACAATAAGCCAGTAGGACAAAAACAGCAGGTAACAAACAGCTATTCCTAAATAATTGATAAAAAGCTATGTCAAACAAATAAGATTTCAGTTTGGACTTACAGTTGGTTACATACTTACAGTTGAGGAAGTCCTAATATTAATCGGCAAGCTATAATCTTGGCGCAGCTACTGCAAATTTTTCAATTTTGTCCTTGAGACCAATAATAGTCCCTAATTTGATGATCTCAAAGATCTTCCTGAACCATGTTCCAATAAAAGATCAGTCAAATAAGCAGGTGCTAAACCATTTAGAGATTTATAGACCATTAACAGAATTTTAAACTCAATTCTGTAACGAACCGGTAACCAGTGCAATGACTAGTGTTGGTGTAATGTGTTCGTATTTTTTGATCCCAGTCAGGAGCATAGCAGCTGCATTCTGAACCACTTGCAGTCTTAAAAGAGAAACTTGATTTATCCCCACGTAAATTGAATTACAATAGTCAAGCCTTGAAGTAATGAGGGCATGAATAGCCCTCTCAAAATTCCTAAAATGCTCTTAAATAAAAGAAACTGGATCTGACCACAGAACTGATATGTTTATCGAACTTCAGTGCACTATCCAAATATTCATTTGCAACGGCAGTCCATGACGTCAGAAGCAGAGCGAGTATAAAAATACACCTGTAATACACATCATCAACTCTTTAGTCTAAAGGAACCTTTCTCACTCGTGGGACCGGCCTCAGCCTTATATATGCCCCAAGAGCATAGCTCTAAGGGGGAAATACGCAACATAGTGTAACGAATCAGTCCACTGAAGGCAAGCGTAGTGAAGAACCCATGTGCAGTTTATTCACAGACATGATCCAAACATCCAAACAATAAAATGAAGACTAGAAACACAGACTTAACTTGACTTGACGAGGCATGAACAGACTTGACTAGGCATGAACAAACTTAACTAGGCATGAACAGACTTGACGAGGCATGAACAGACTAGACTCACCGACTCGCCATTAAAGTAAGGGCAGCAGAGGGCGGCAGGACCTATAGGAGTGTTGGGCTTGAGAGCACTGACGTCAACGGGATGCCTGCAGCTCTCACCGACAT
>NW_015633539.1:60676-78001 GCF_001515625.1 Sinocyclocheilus rhinocerous
TTGGCAGACATGATGTGAGCAGACCTTGGCTTGGCAGGCATGACGTGAACAGGCTTTGGGGAAGTGTCATGTTCCTCCTCAATGACACCCACAGTGAAAGCAGATCCACTCAACTGCAGAGCAAAATCTATATATTGTTCTAGTGACCAGTGTGGGGTTATTGCGTGGCATTAACCGAGATACATTTTTGTCCAAACCATAACGGAAAATGTCTTTCAGGAAGCTATCCTTAAAATCTACCTGATGAAGACATGAAAACATGAACAAGAAACACAACCCAAAACACCATATTACACATAGCTTCAACTATGTCAGGCATCTCTCACCAGTATTTTGACATGGTTCTTAGGGAGCAGCCCACGGTGGAGCTTCTATTCCATTTTAATGTCCCTAGATTAATTAGAGGAGAAATCTCATAGCCCGACCTGAGTAAAAGCACTTATCCATGCCTCGCTATATTTAATGGTTAAACTATAGAATACTACAATTTAAAGGATCATCAGTGATCCAAATCTACTAGTCAATTTGTAATACTGATCATCTTGAGAGAACTACAGAAGCACCCTACCAAAGGGGAGCATACATCCCTTCTTCCCTTGGGGAGGGAGAGAAGGGCGGTAAACAAAACAGAGAGAGTCTTGTGAGACGGCTATCATATTTCCATTCCCCCTGCTCTACCCTTATAGGGTCTTTTTAGCAATCTACCAAAGGGAGCATGCAAAGCACTAAAACCCTCAATAATTAGCACTTCATATTAAAACCTTCAATGTTGCCATTCAGCGACTGTTTCAAGAGATAATCCCTGCCCCTAATCCAAGTCAGCAGATCAGGTATGCCTGCAATACGGCCATCATGTGCATGGCATCTCCAGCCTGACCCGTTGCTACATCCGCCCTGCCAATCAACCACAAGGTGGTCTGTAATGGTTTGGAAGGCCAGACCGGAGCCTTCATTGAGGATGCCTGACCCTGTGAGAAATAGCTAGCCAGCGTCTCCTCAACAGCTTCACGTATCCCAGCTCGCACAATCCCTCCACATTTGCATAATTGGAATACTGAAAGGGAAATAAGAGAGCTCAATGTGTTTTTTTCCATAATCTCTCCAACTCAGTGTGATCACCTGAAATGGCAGGCTCATGGGGGAGGGACAATCATGGCTTCCTGACACAGATCCAATCAACTGTAGCTGTGCATACGGGCCATAAAATCCAACAGTTTCCCGCGTATGGGGCTGATAGGAGAGAGCTTGCTGCATCCATTTTCCAACCACATCCAACTCCTCAGGGAGAGCTGGCACCGCGGCAACATGCTTTCTGCTGCATTGGAAGATGCCTGAGACTGGGCCTCCTGATCCACCAGATCGTTCAAGCCAGCAATCGAGGATTGAGAAAGAGCAACCACACTCTGAAAACCTTTGCCCAGCTCCATCTGCTATCCCCACAGTATAAGTCTTCAAGCTGCCTCGGCAGCAGTGGGAAACGAACCGTGGGGTACAGACATTTGTCCCTATTCCTCGAGAAGAGAGCAAAGTGCAAGTGGAGCTTCCTCAATGTGAGCTTGTCACAGAACGTGTGTACTCCTCTCCCATGCAAACAACTGTTTAACCAGATCGTGGGTTTCCTCAGGTGTCATATGGCGAGGACATGGAGGCACACACTTTCTGAAACACTTGCTGATTGAATTCTCCAATGTCTTCAATAACATGGGCTACAAACAAACGGCTTCTGAAGATAAAAAAAGGTTGATGACGTGTACTGCAGACACCCTTTTATACTCACAGGTGCTCCGCTTGTGACGTCATGGACTGTCTTTGCCAATGAATATTGGCATGAGGTCGCATATGCTTTAGACACCAGTCAGGCGGATGGTGTTCTCCATAGCATCAACTCCATGACACACTGTCGAAGTTCCACCTCAAAAGGGAACCAATTAATTTAGATATTACTACATTAGGCATATATTTAGGTTACCAGACATTTTTTTTAATAAGCTGAGAGAGTTTCTTTGTGTGATCTGGCATTTCATCTTTGTATGATATGAACAAAATTTACTGCGCACACTTTCAAAGAAGTGTGTGTGTGTGTGTTTATCATAAAATGTTGTTTCCTTTTCTTTCACATATTAACACACCTCTTAAAAAATACTATTTTCTGATCTAAAAATACTCTTCAAGAGCCATTCTCAAAAATAGGTGCTTAAGGGCACATAGTTCATATCAAAGCAAATCACAACTCAAGGAATTCAGCATAGCAACAACCCCAGCATGTCTGAATCCATGAGTAGTAACTGAATATCCTGCGCTGTGTTGCGCTGTGGGATGAGAGCCTTAAGTTGCTTTGGAGCCTCTGAGCCCACTTTACGCCCACGTTGGCTCCCACTCGCTCTGACACGTCCAGGGACTCAGCCGGGAGTGGGAGAGTTATGAAATATGAATTTCACTCAGGTTTCCAATGGCAACACAGACAAAATCTGCTATAGTGTTGCCTCCTGCTTCTGTAGGCTCATATGTTCACCTTTCGTCTCTCATTTTTGTTGGTAAATATGGCTTTTGTTTCTTATAGAAACCATGTTCATGCTGACATATACAAGCTTGTTAATGACAAGAGGTCATTACACCTACACTGACTTACAGTATATGATGCAAAATGAATTAGTCACTGGCTTAATTACTTCCTATACTGTATGTGTATTCGTTAAAGGGAAATGTGAACATAAATGTAAATGTGAATTTTGATAAGGTTCACTTTACTAGTAGCTCCTAGACTGTAGTGCCTGTCCAGGAAAGATATATTATATATGTTATATGTTATGTTATGTTATGTTATGTTATGTTATGTCGTGTCGTGTTATATGTTATGTTATGTTTATTTGCCCCCAGTTTCATCTGGAGACCTTTAAGAGCCACTGTCCATTTTGTAGTGGGACAGAGAAGGAGGGGTCAATTTGGTGCTTTCAAACCAGTGGAGGGCAGCATTGTATAAATGTGCCCTATGAATCCAAGCTGTCTACATAAAGTCTTTAAAGGGTTGTTATCGTGTCGTGTCGTGTTGTGTTATATGTTATGTTATGTTTATTTGCCCCCAGTTTCATCTGGAGACCTTTAAGAGCCACTGTCCATTTTGTAGTGGGACAGAGAAGGAGGGGTCAATTTGGTGCTTTCAAACCAGTGGAGGGCAGCATTGTATAAATGTGCCCTATGAATCCAAGCTGTCTACATAAAGTCTTTAAAGGGTTGTTATTGAAAGAATCTTTAAACTTGAGGGGAATTTTACAGATCAAAAGCTTTACTACATGTTTCCATTGATAAAACACAAGCACAGAGATTAATGCAGCTTATAACAAAGAAACAATGTTGTAAAGAGACAGATGGAAAGATATATCAGCATCACAGTGTATACAGAAAATGATTCATAATCAGCAAAAGTGGAGCAGACTGTGTATTTGTGTTGGATTCAATAAAATAAAGTGCTGAAAATGAATTATAATTCACAGATTCACAGATTTGAAATAAAATTCAATTATATTTATTATGCACACAATTTATATTAATTGAGAGTCTACTTTTGCATATTCTTAAGGTGTATATAATTTATGCAGATATATAATATTTGCATTTTTTTTTTATTGTTTGTCAAACAAAGGTATCAAGAAAATATGGTGAAAAATAAACTAAAGGAAATGGCGACCAGCATCTAAACTTGTGCAAACTAGCTTGTACATTAAAATACATTTTAACATAAAATCTTGAAAAACAACATTGTCCATGTTATTAGTCAACTGCTCAATTGCAATCTAAAATCAGCCAGTTCTGGTTCTTGACATGCCTTGTGATCAGTTGTTTGATAGCAAGTCAGATTCCAGATCAGCTTATTTTTTTCTCTTAAAAATAAAGGCATAAAGGTTTTTTATGCCTGCTCTCCTCTTCTAATTTAATTTTTCTTTTTAAGTGTATCAGGAGAGGCAGGCACTTAAAGAGTCTTAAAGAGATAGTCCATCCAAAATGAACATGTTGATGTTATTTACTCACCCTTATGTTATTGCAAACCATTATGACTTTCTTTCTTCTGCAGAAAACAAAAGAAAATATTTTGAAGAATGTTGGTAACCAAACAGTTTGGGTTCCCCTTGGCTTATTATCTTTGCAAAAATACAATGGAAGTCAATGGAAACTGTTGAGAAACTGTATGGTTACCAACATTGAAGAAGTAAATAAAGAAGAAGAAATAAAGTCATACAGGTTTGGAACGACATGAGGGCAAGTAAATAATTACAAAATTTTAATTGTGGGGTGGAACTATCCCTTTAAAATACTGTCAATGCTGTTTTGTCATTGTCATTTTTCCATTATTTTCTTTCATCTCGTTTTTATTCATCTAACATGAGATGTTATGTTGCATGTTGCATTATAATTTTTTTAAGAACCCTGTTATTTTATTATATTATTATCTTAATTACTAAAAGAAAAATTCATTTGTGAAATACAATAAACAGTCAGGCCATGAAGCATCAGCACCTCCCCACACATAGCACCCCCTTCTCCCCTTACACAAACAGACCCATTCAATGACTAACAAACATGCCATCATAGTGCATTGGTTGTGAGAATGCATGTGCACATGTACATGTGTGAGTGAGTGCAGGTCTGTGTGTGTTTATGCGTGTGTGTTTGTCAGCAGCATGGCATAGCCCAGCCTCGGAAGGAATGGCAGGACTCTGAGGTGGGGGACGTGCTCAGAGTGAACAAATCATGCTAATTGTTTTGGGAAGACTGTGAAAGTTAGACCCAAGATGAAGGCACAGAAGGAGGCTTTCTCTTGGGCATCAGCTGCTTTTGCTGCTCCTCTCCTCTTGATCCTTGCAGTTCTGATTCACTCAGGTAAGAGGGACACATGTAACTTTTTAGCGAATGATAATGTTGTTGGCCTAGATCGAGAACTTGTGGCGTAGTTATGGCTGGTTAAAGAAAGCTCAATACCAAAGTTCTTTTACCTTTTTATATTCTCTGTTTTGTATAAGATATTTCAAGGAGTTTAATGTCATTGCATATGGCAAGTTCTGATGGGTCTTGTAATGTGTAGACCAGTAAATTTAGACTTTAGATTTTGGACACTTCTATCACACTTATAATGGATGAATTTCATAGCATAAGGTAGCAAAATCTCAAATCAAGTGGGAAACAAATAATGCTACAGCTTTCTTCTGGACTAGTGTCACTTTTTGAGCTTTTCTGAAATCTTTAACTGGTGTCAATATGATTTTTAGCTGATGTTTGGCAGCCAAAATGTCTAACAGTTCTTTTTATCTTAATAACAAAATATCTATTTTTGTTATCATTTGAAACCAGACAAATCGCTTTTTTGAAAAAAGTGTTCTTGCATTTTTTTAAACTCTATAAAGGCTACTGTATCATATCTGATATGCAAATGTCTGAGGCCCTAAATGATCAACATGATCAAAACTTTGCTGAAAAACCTGTTTTACACAATCTTCTACATGCCTTTTGTCATCTGACTGACGTTTTTAGCAAGTAAAAGGCCTTTCTAACATTGGTACACGTCTTTTGCTGTGAAATATTTTTCAATCTTTTTTAAAAAAAATTTAAATAGTAAACGAGAGAATAACTTTTATAGTGTTGGTAATATTTCACTTACTGGACTCAAGCAACTTGACTGTCCATCCACCATTTTTTTTTTTTTTTTAGAAAAATCATGTTAAAATATGAGTATCAAAAATTATACATCAGGCTTTTAAGGAACATTTATTTGCCTCTCAGTCATCATTGCACTGTATTGCATTATATGTTTTCCACCTCAATAAAAACTACACAGCTTTGATCATAAATCTAAGAATTGAAATATCATCTTACAAAAACATATTATTGGGCTATATAGAGTGACAACTGATATGTCTATGCATGTTATGTAAGTTGTCTGCTATACAGGATTTCATTGATTTACATTACAAGCTTTCAGAATTTCATCTTACTTTCTGGACATGTAAATATCAGCACCTGCACCAAATTGCATATTTACAAGTATGTTCAGTTTGAGCCTCTGAATGAAACTGAGGTGTTTTTCCCCTCCATATATATATATCATAAAAGCATGATGTATCAAATATTATACTCAAAAAAACATGCATGCAAAAAAAAGAGAAAAAAGTAAACAAAAGTAGATTTTTCTGACTATTTTTTTCATATGTACAGGGTTAAAATAAATTCCATTGGATTTTATATTGGGTTATATAATGCAGTGACATTCATACATTATGAGTATGACACAAAAAAAAACCCGGAACATTGTTATACCGCACTCAAATGAAAATGGAAAAAAATAAAAAATGTTGAGTAAAATAAAAATGTTGTTTCTATAGGTTTCTGTAGTCTAGTTAGTACAGTGTAATGCTGTGCCATGAAGCAGTGTCAGAGCAGATATCAGCATTAAGACAATAAGTTACTAGATGGACAAAGACGACTTACAATGTACTTTATTTTGCTATTTACAACATCATGAAAACCCATTCCTATCCTCGCATCATGACTGCTTTAGAAGCTGTTTGTGTTGTACAATTGGCCAATGTTGTCATCAACAGACTCACAGGAGCCCCGTGTGTCACTTTTCCATCTAATCACACTGATTGTTTGTCGCTCTGTACGTCCTTTTCATGCCAGGAAATTGGGCCAAACAATTCAAGCTTTTGTGTGCACATCTCTGGCAGGCCTTTCCCACTGTTAGCAGTTACTAAGGAGATGAGCTGTTTCCACACAGGCTTTATTCTGCTGCTTATCAGACAAAGAGAATGAGAATCTTTGATGCTTTACATTAGAATACTTACAGCTTTAAAAGGTGACCTACTAAAATATTTATTGTACAGTACTAAAGTAAAACAAATCTTTTTTAAGAATGAAGCATTGACGTTTAATAATAGCATATTCTAAAGCATATTAGAATAATTTATGAAGGACCATTCAACTTTGGCCTCAAAAACATAATTTACATTTTAAAATATATATATAAGAAAGTAGTTTTTTAAATGCTGCTATGGTGAGCATAAAACTCTACTTCCAAATAAATTAAAGAAATCTTACAGACCCCAAACTTTTAAATGGTAGTGAATATTGCTATAACTATGCATGATTATATAGTTAGTTACATTTTGTTATTTGTCATTATTTTTCCTGCTGTCTGTGAGCCTGTCAGAACAGAGCTGTGACCCATTTTTGGCTTGTGACTTTGTGATATTAGTCATCAATATCTGAAAGAGCTCATTGTAAAAGTTGGCTTGGACTGTGCAAGTGTGCTTTACGTAAGTTATGTTGTTGCCCTCGCTGGCAATGGGATCTGATGAGTGTTATTATAGCTTTACATGCACAAGATTGCAGTGAAGTCAGAAAGAAGGCAGGGTGAGGCCTTACCAAACTGACAAATTAAGAGTAATCTTCCCTGTGTGTGTGGAAACAATAATAAGGGGAATTCCAAATCTGCATGCACTAACCATCACCTAAAGTGAACACAACATAAAGTTGGAATGAAATAGAAATGCATCTATTTTCTAAATGCATGTTGTTGGCCCTATTGTGAATAATTATTTTTCTAAAAAAGAAAAAAAAAAAAATTTGAAACAAAAAATTTCACAGAGTTTGACTGAAATGTATGTCACAATTCAGAATAAAAAATGTGTCACTTCTATAATATGGCGAAAGAAATGCAATGCTAAATTGAATAAAAATGGCACAATTTTACAGTATCAGTCATATTTAACGCAGGTAATAATTATGTACTCTTTATGTATGAGCATAATACATAATGGCTCATGTCATGGGTCAATCCTTTTGTGGATCAAACCATCAAACTTCTGATTATGAACCCTGATATGAACACTGAGCTGTATAAAATGTGTTTTTTTGAGTAAAAAACAAACAAACACTAAAATCACTATGCAAGGAGTATATATATACAGTATATATATATATATATATATGTGTGTGTGTGTGTGTGTGTGTGTTTGTATTTAGGCCTACATTTAAGATAATTTAAACTGAATAGAAAATTTCCATTCATTTGAATTAAACATAAAATAATAAACTTTATGTGATGCACATTTATCAGTCATTTCTGCACTCAAAATCGTGACAGTTTAACCACTAACTTTTCACATCTGTTTTAATTAAATAATATTTTCAGAATGTATTCAAATTGCTGAGAATCTAAATAAAACTGTTCATTGTGAAAACAATTACAAGTATTCAGCTAAAAAGTATGAACATTATTAAAACGAGGAACGAGGAATATTCACTTAGTTAAAATGTATGAGATTATAACAAGTCAGATTTATTGATGATAAATATATAAACCTGATTTAAAACACATTCAGTTTATTAGTACTAGGAATCTTACCTGTTTATTACCTGTTTCATTAATGTATGGCTCACAAATATGCATCACATTTAAGTTTATTAGCTTCTTCGGTCACACTTTATTTTAAGGTCCAATTCTCACTATCAACTAACTATTAACTACAACTTTTGCCTCAATAAACTCCGAATTTGCTGCTTATTAACAGTTAGTAAGGTGGTTGTTAAGTTTAGGTATGGGGTAAAATAGAATAAGACATTAATATGGGCTTTTGACACAACCAGTATTGTATAAAGGTTATACAAATAAAGGTGACTTGACTTTATAAGTACCAATAAACAGCCAATATGCTAGTAATATGCATGCTAGTTAATAGTGAGAATTGGTCCTTAAAATAAAGTGTTATCTTTTGTTTATGATAAAACATGGAAATTTTATAAGCAGTTCAAAAACAGAAATCTTAAATTTAGATAATTATGTCACTGGTGCTGACTTGATCTCTTTGCATTTTGGCAAACTAGCATTTGTCTCATAAATCGGATGTTTGAATTAGATTGTTCATGTCACAGCATGTGTTCAGGGAGTGAACATCACCAGTCTCGAGACTCTAATCAGAGGGACGGTGGGTGGAGAAGCTCTGCTCTCCGTCCGATACTCAAGCACCAGTCTGGATCCTCCTGTAATCAAATGGCACCTGAAAAGGGACAAACCTGTTACAGTGGTCCAGTCCATTGGCACGGAGACTAGTTAATAGTGAGAATTGGTCCTTAAAATAAAGTGTTATCTTTTGTTTATGATAAAACATGGAAATTTTATAAGCAGTTCAAAAACAGAAATCTTAAATTTAGATAATTATGTCACTGGTGCTGACTTGATCTCTTTGCATTTTGGCAAACTAGCATTTGTCTCATAAATCGGATGTTTGAATTAGATTGTTCATGTCACAGCATGTGTTCAGGGAGTGAACATCACCAGTCTCGAGACTCTAATCAGAGGGACGGTGGGTGGAGAAGCTCTGCTCTCCGTCCGATACTCAAGCACCAGTCTGGATCCTCCTGTAATCAAATGGCACCTGAAAAGGGACAAACCTGTTACAGTGGTCCAGTCCATTGGCACGGAGATCATTGGTAACCTGCGACCAGAATACAGAGACCGTATCCTTGTGTTTGAGAATGGAACGCTGCTACTCCATAACCTCAAGCTGTCTGATGAGGGCACTTATGAAGTAGGGATCTCCATCACCGATGATACCTTCACTGGAGAGAGCAGCATCAATCTGACGGTGGATGGTAAGAAAAACATAACACAATCCTAACTGGTATCATAATCTACTTTTAGCAGTAACTCATAACAATAAAACCATGCCTGATATTTTGCCAGAGCCAATCTCTAAACCACATGTCCACATGGTCACCTCCACCGTGCTGGAACTGACGCAGAATTTCACACTAAACTGCACCCATGAAACAGGCACTAAGACCACCTACGGCTGGGCAAAAGGTGGTCATCCATTACTAAACGAGACCCGTCTGCTGCTGTCCCCGGATCAGAAGGTCCTGACCATCACACGTGTTCAGATGGTTGATGACGACGTCTACAGCTGTATGGTGGAGAACCCTATTAGTAGCATGAGAAGTCTACCAGTCAGACTCACCGTTTACAGTAAGAATGGGTTATTTGAGCATAATTTTACATATTCAGTACATATTTGTGTCATGTTTGCAGTTCTTTAAGAAGTAAAAACGGCTGAAAATGTTCTCCTGTTTCCAGAAAGGAGCACTCTTTATATCATACTGTCTACAGTGGGCATCTTCCTCCTCGTCACCCTTGTAACTGTGTGTGCTTGCTGGAAGCCGTCAAAAAAGTATGACTTTTTTTTTTCCCCTTTGCCCCTCGTCCATCCTTGAGTTGACAATGTTGGTGTAAACTGTTTGTCACCACAAATACTTTCATTAACAGATCAAAAAGACAGAAGTCCAAAACTGTTAAACCACACTCCATTCCACAAAATCATCACATCAGGTATCAAGACGTCAAGCCAGAGGGTATGTAATTATGCTGATATCGATTTCATAAGTGTAAATACACACTGGGCAAACAGGCTCATTAATTAAGCTTAAATAAGTTTTGTTAGGAATTAAAAGAAATGTTCTAATGTACTGTTGATACCATAAAAAATAATTTTGACTCATGCCTAAGTTTTTTATTTTAAATACTGTACAACAGACATGCATTTTGTATTTTTATTGATTTTAAAGATTTTTATTTAATTGTATATTTTATTAATCCTACTGTATTAATATAATATAATATAATATAATATATAATAATTATGGCAAATTTATCATCACTTCCACAGCCGCTGTATTAGAAACACCCTCAAAGCAGCATTAACTAGTTTTTAGTAATTTGATGCAAAGGTAATATAATACAAAGTATAGTGTTATAATTGTACATTATTTAAAAAAATATGAAAATTGAAACACATCATCACAGTCTGTGAAAAGGATGCATAATGCTGGAGAGAAATTTAATTTTAAATTAAATTGTCAGCTAAAATGTGTGATTAATTATTATTACCACAGAAAATTATTTTGACTTGTCCCACAATTTTTAAAAACAAGCAAAAAATATTGTGTTCAGCAAACATGTATTTTTATTGAAGTATTTTTAATTCATGTGTTTATTATTATATTATATTATATTATATTATATTATATTATATTAGATTAGATTAGATTAGATTAGATTCATTTTTCATTTATGTTTCTAGATGATGCCATCCCAATAATGACTGATCACGAGCGCAGGAATCCTGTATCCCTCTACATCTTAAAAGAGAAGGTATTATGACATCATTATTGAATTTCCCTCTCCCAGCACACCTGCTTTATGTTTAAAAATAGCTTTTCAAGTGGATGAGTGGTTCATTACCTCAGTAGAGCTGTCTGTGAGTCAGAGAGCAAAGCTTGAACCCTGACTGCAACATCTCTTTACATTAGACATTAATATTCATGCTTTCACCACATATTCTAATATACTGTACAGCAGAATAGGTCATGAGATTATCATATTTCTGTGCTACAAGAACAGCCTAGAAGTTTCCCGCGCCTTCAAGTGCATTGATGTAGGCGTGTGAAGACTGTAAATGTCTGTACTTAATTGATATCCTCAGGATTCTCCTCCCGGCGAACCAGCGTCAACGTGTGAAACATGCACCTCCAACAGCAGCAGCCCTCCGAGCTACAGCAGCTCAGTACCTCCTCCATCCGACTTGCTTGAGCTGCCAGCGCGCTCCTCTCGCAGATACCCTCGCACCCCCACTAAATCCCCACCGCACCATCGCCGGAGGAAGGGACACAGTCAGAGCCCACCAGCCCCCACCCCGCCCCTCAGCCGAGGGTCTGATCGGGCCTCTCAGCGCCCTGCGTCCTCGTCTCCAGCCAGGATGCCTGAGGATCCATCCACCCCTCCACAGGATCCCAGAGGCTCCCCAAAAACATAGATGATAGCACTTACCACATCTGCCGAGCCCACATGCTGCAAAAAGACAGATACTGCACAAATACTTTTGCATTAATGTATGTCTATACCCTTAATGAGTACTGTGAATTCAGACACTTCTTTTGTCGCAAACTCTTTTTCACTTACTATATAGTAGGGAAGTGAGTGATTTTGGATGCAGCCCAAGTTTAAGGTAGGGTAGCCGTTTCTGCTCTACTAGTGTCATCTAGCAGAACTCCAAAAATAAAGCAAGTTTTCAGGCAACCTTTGCAAACGCCACTCTCCCCCAAAACATCACAAACACAGCTCTTACGGGTCTATAAAAGTGAAGGCATGTCTCAACAGATAAAAGTAGGCTACTTTCAACAAAAGATTCAACATATTAGGAATACTTCTAAGTTAAAATATTGAGCTAAAAGTTTTAACTTTCGCTTACCTGTCGTGTCTAGAAGAAACTCATGAGTTCGTCGTATCGACTGAAACCCAAACATTCCATCAAATTCCTCCATATTGTAAAAACACCAATGTTTACCCTTTTTTTGGGTCTGTCTCTGTATTTTGGCCTGTCTTTGAAGTCTTCTTTTGGCTTCCACTTCAGTAACGGGAATCTGAATGTCTTTTTCCCATGCCTTTTCCACACCGGCTAAACACCCTCTGGCTCCGCTACAATAGCCACACTTCAAGCTCTCGCTATTGGCTGCGTGGAGGTATGTGTACACGTGGAGGTAGGACATCCTATCATTGCATTCGGACCAAATTTTATGGTCTTGAGCCTTCCATAGGCCCTGTCCCAAATCGCACTGAGCCCTCGCAGTCTTCCTCCCACACTTTCGTGACATAACACTGCTTTGATTGTTGGTTAGAAGTGTACTGCGGAGCTCGCCTCGGAGTGCATGCGTGAGCCCAGAAATATTAAGAAATTAAAATTAATAACAAAAAATAATGAAACAACAAAAACGTTCAAATGTACAGAATTGGAAATCACTACAACCAGCCAAATCTCCCAAGCAATGCCCTAGCAACGCCCTAGCAACCACCTAAATAGGTATGTATGTGTTCAAACTGCCCAAGTATTCAAACAACACAATTTCAAGGAAAGGCTTTGTCAAGCCAACAGTGATGTTTTTCTTTCCTTTTCTAGTTTCTCTGTTTCCTTTTTTATTTTAGTGAATGTAAATGACAAGTAGAGTTGATCTGTAATGAAGATGTTAAATAAAAGATTGAGAAAGACCTGAATGCAATCTTTTACATATTTGATTTTGTCCTGTGTTTCTCCTGCTCATAATCTGAACATTATGTAATCGTGTCTCTCTCACTGAAGTTCATACTGTTCCTGAAAAGGGAGAGACAATGTGCATGCTGATTCACACAAAAGACACAGTAGGCTCCTTGTTATGCATGGGCATGGCCGTTGAGAACAGGCATTGTAAAGGGAGCAGGCTGTTCTTGTGTTGATTCATACCCATGCATAAATGTATAAGTTAGAGACAGAAACCCAAATAAGCGCAGGGAATGAATAGAATTCATGAATAGAATAGAATAGAATCTAATAGAATACCCTGTGGAAAAACAATGCCTCCAAAACAGTTCCAGGCACGAACAAAAGTTTTAAAAGACTGTAAGTGGTGGAGAAAGAAAGAAAGGGTGACTTTACAATTCGGATTTTAAAGAAGAGACCAAGGAGACTTAAACTCGCAGTTGCAAAGATAAAAAGTTAGAAGACTCAATTATTTTTTTGTCATTTTATTCCGTGGCAAAAACGGACTTCTATAAGCAGGAACATTACATAAAAACAATTTTTATAACAACGTGACCATTTCAAGTAATATCTTATAGTAATAGCCTAATAATAATAAATACAACTCCGTTTAAAATTGATACACAATATAAATCAAAGTTATAATAAGAATTAGAGGGATGTGGAATTCTGTGTAAAACCACCATATTTAATTTTAGTCACTGACATTCGCTCAGGTCTAGTATTAAAATTACACTTGTCATGGAACTAAAACGAGCAGGTATTCTTTTCCCCATCGAACTTACATTTAGGAGCACATCGGGCGTGGCCTAATCGCTACAAGTTTTGAATGGCGTTACTTTCGACGAATAAAATCTTATCTTTACAAGCTGTAGCCAATAGAATCATAAATGGGCGGGTCTAAAAGGTTGTGATCCTGTTAGCGTCATTGACAACGGTAACTTTAATTCTGACAGTTACAGCAGTAGAAATATTAACGCAATTTGCATTAGGACAGTAGAAACATTATGAACCGCTGTACCTTATAAAGAGTCCTATAAAGAAGTTTTGTTTTTCCTTGAAGGATCGGTGTCTTGCTTGGTAATAAGGTCTGAACATCAGTGACTCCCGAAAAGCCATAAATGATAGTAATACTACCAATTCATATCTACCAGGTTTTACACGAAAATGAATCAAACAAAACCAGCTAAAGAAAGGGTTTGCTCTTCGATAACACAAAAGAAGCTCTTAAAAGAAAATAAAAGGATAACCTCTGGAAACAGGAGAAAGGCCACAGATGTGAGAGTGTTGGCAGAGAGGAACCCGGCTGTGGCACCTGTGGGTGTTTGGGTAGAGAGCGGAGATGAGAGTCTGGAACATCCCGCGGTAAGGACTTGCACTAACATGAGAGCTGTAGAGATGCTGCTGAAAACGAGCTTCCTTGACTGGCACTTTCCACTAATACGGTACATGTTGGTGTCTCATTAAGTGTATACACACCAGGGTGATTTTGGTCCAGCGGCTCTTAATCCTGGTCCTGGGGACCCCCGGCTGTGCCTCCAAAACATTATGTATGTCCCTCTCATCTGACACACTCAGTTCAGTTCATGGATCTGTCTCTTAACGAGCTGATGATCTGAATCGGGTGTGTTTAATAAGGGAGACAAGCAAAATGTGCAGAGCAGTGGGTCCCCAGGACCAGGATTAAGAGCCACTGTTTTGGTCTGTCCCACATTAGAAGGGAAATTTATAGGAAAAGAAAAAAAAAAAAAGGTAACAGTAATCACTAACCAACATTTGGGCCCAAATAGCTATAGCTGCTACTGAGTAAAATCTAAAGTTTGGTTAAAAGACCTCTCTCTCTCTCTCTCTCTCTCTAAAACTTAAGCTTATTTAATTTCACCTAGTTGCTGAGACAAGATTTCTATTTTTCATTAAAGTTAAAGTACTAAAACTGAAAAATGAATAAAACTAAGGACATATTTAATAATAATAACAATAATAATAATAATACAAATGACAAAACACAACCAAACTGCATGAAAATGGAAAAATAAAAACTAATTTAAAATCTTAATAAAAATGATAATAGTATGTGATACTAAAATACAACTGGTCATTACTTATTATTATTTTATTTTTTTTTAGTTTTATTTTTTTCTTTTGAATTGTGTTCTTTTTTATTTTTATTGTACTTTAAAAATATATATTATTTATTTTTAAGCTTTTTGTTTTTTTAGATATATCCCAAATTAGGGTTACACAAATTGCAAACCCTCATAAATACACTCAAATAAAATGACCTCTTGAGAATGATGTTCCTACTAATGGGTACCTGATGAAGACAGATTAAGGATTCATAGCCACACATGTCCCTTACATGTAACCCTGTGTGTGTGTGTGTGTGTTTGTGTGAGGAAGGTCCGGGCTTTGCTCACAGAAGAGTTTCTGGAGGAGACCCGACGAGAGAAAGAGGAGAGTCTGCGCCGATTTCAGGATGCAGTTCGTGAACGTGCGTCGCAGCAGGCCCGTCTGCGCAAACAACAGCAGCTACTGAAATCATATGAGACAGTAAGAAAACATACAAATCCTGTGCTCTTTGGAAATAGATCTATTAATTATGTTAAATAAGCTATTATCTAGCATAAACTTTACACTGCTGTTCAAAAGTTTGGTGTCTAAGATTTTTTTTAATGTTTGTGTATAAAGTATAGTATGCTCACCAAAGCTGCATTCATTTGTTCAAAAACAGTAATATTGTGAAATATTATTACAATAATATCTTAATATATTTTAAAATGTAATTTGTTTCTGTGATGACAAAGCTGAATTTTCAGCATCATTACTCCAGTCTTCAGCATCACATGATCCTTCAGAAATCATTCTCAAGAAATATTTTTTTATTATTATCAAGTTGAAAAAAGTTGTGCTGCTCAATATTTTTTCGGGGGGGAAACCAGCATACTTTTTTTTTGTATTTTTTAAAAATATTTTGTAACATTATAAATGTTTTTACTGTCGTTTTTGATCAACATCAACAAGTCAGTGTTATTTTAATATTATTTATATACTATTACAGCATTTATTAATATTTTTAATTAGCTTTCATTTTTACATTTTCAGTTTTATTGGACTTTAGTTTGAGTAATTTTTAATGTGCTTTTATCATTTTTATTAGTTTGTTTATATATTTCTATTTACCTTTAATTATAATTTATTTCTATTTTAGTACTTCAGATTTTTATTATATTGCCATGGCAATTGGAAGGGTTTCATCTAATATTTGTTTTATTTTTACTTTAATTTCATATATTGAAAAGTATTTTTAATAGTTGTGCTGCTCAATATTTTTTCGGGGGGGAAACCAGCATACTTTTTTTTTGTATTTTTTAAAAATATTTTGTAACATTATAAATGTTTTTACTGTCGTTTTTGATCAACATCAACAAGTCAGTGTTATTTTAATATTATTTATATACTATTACAGCATTTATTAATATTTTTAATTAGCTTTCATTTTTACATTTTCAGTTTTATTTTTATTGTACTTTAGTTTGAGTAATTTTTAATGTGCTTTTATCATTTTTATTAGTTTGTTTATATATTTCTATTTACCTTTAATTATAATTTATTTCTATTTTAGTACTTCAGATTTTTATTATATTGCCATGGCAATTGGAACGGTTTCATCTAATATTTGTTTTATTTTTACTTTAATTTCATATATTGAAAAGTATTTTTAATCGTTTTAGTTTAGTTCATATCAATATTGATAAAAGTATTACTTTTTGCAAAAACGTTTCACCCCGACGGCAGTGTACATGGTATGAGAGTAGCTAGTTTTAAACACAAAATATTTGTGGAAAATGCCTTTAGTATTTTATTGCTACAACAACCATAAGTTTGTCTGAATGGCTGTATGCAAGTCATGTCACCTTATTCTTAAAAAAGGGACTGGTTTTGCTTTACTTGGAACTTTACATGGCAGTGAAAAGTCCAAATTTGTCCTAACAAATGCTTAAATACCCACAATCAAAAAGTTATTTGTGTGAACACTATCTTCAGGTTGAGTGTGAGAGCAAAGTATCGCAACTAACCAGCAAAGCAGCCCCTCGTCTTACACCTCAAACCAATTTATTCCCTTCGTGGAAGTCATGCATGGGTAATTTCTGAGACCTGAACGTTCAGTGTTGCAGTATTAATATCTTCGCTTTTTGTTATTTTTGTTATG
>NW_015633539.1:78441-84264 GCF_001515625.1 Sinocyclocheilus rhinocerous
TTTTGGTCTTTCCCACATTAGAAGGGAAATTTATAGGAAAAGAAAAAAAAAAAAAAGGTAACAGTAATCACTAACCAACATTTGGGCCCAAATAGCTATAGCTGCTACTGAGTAAAATCTAAAGTTTGGTTAAAAGACCTCTCTCTCTCTCTCTCTCTCTCTAAAACTTAAGCTTATTTAATTTCACCTAGTTGCTGAGACAAGATTTCTATTTTTCATTAAAGTTAAAGTACTAAAACTGAAAAATGAATAAAACTAAGGACATATTTAATAATAATAACAATAATAATAATAATACAAATGACAAAACACAACCAAACTGCATGAAAATGGAAAAATAAAAACTAATTTAAAATCTTAATAAAAATGATAATAGTATGTGATACTAAAATACAACTGGTCATTACTTATTATTATTTTATTTTTTTTTAGTTTTATTTTTTTCTTTTGAATTGTGTTCTTTTTTATTTTTATTGTACTTTAAAAATATATATTATTTATTTTTAAGCTTTTTGTTTTTTTAGATATATCCCAAATTAGGGTTACACAAATTGCAAACCCTCATAAATACACTCAAATAAAATGACCTCTTGAGAATGATGTTCCTACTAATGGGTACCTGATGAAGACAGATTAAGGATTCATAGCCACACATGTCCCTTACATGTAACCCTGTGTGTGTGTGTGTGTGTTTGTGTGAGGAAGGTCCGGGCTTTGCTCACAGAAGAGTTTCTGGAGGAGACCCGACGAGAGAAAGAGGAGAGTCTGCGCCGATTTCAGGATGCAGTTCGTGAACGTGCGTCGCAGCAGGCCCGTCTGCGCAAACAACAGCAGCTACTGAAATCATATGAGACAGTAAGAAAACATACAAATCCTGTGCTCTTTGGAAATAGATCTATTAATTATGTTAAATAAGCTATTATCTAGCATAAACTTTACACTGCTGTTCAAAAGTTTGGTGTCTAACATTTTTTTAAATGTTTGTGTATAAAGTATAGTATGCTCACCAAAGCTGCATTCATTTGTTCAAAAACAGTAATATTGTGAAATATTATTACAATAATATCTTAATATATTTTAAAATGTAATTTGTTTCTGTGATGACAAAGCTGAATTTTCAGCATCATTACTCCAGTCTTCAGCATCACATGATCCTTCAGAAATCATTCTCAAGAAATATTTTTTTATTATTATCAAGTTGAAAAAAGTTGTGCTGCTCAATATTTTTTCGGGGGGGAAACCAGCATACTTTTTTTTTGTATTTTTTAAAAATATTTTGTAACATTATAAATGTTTTTACTGTCGTTTTTGATCAACATCAACAAGTCAGTGTTATTTTAATATTATTTATATACTATTACAGCATTTATTAATATTTTTAATTAGCTTTCATTTTTACATTTTCAGTTTTATTTTTATTGTACTTTAGTTTGAGTAATTTTTAATGTGCTTTTATCATTTTTATTAGTTTGTTTATATATTTCTATTTACCTTTAATTATAATTTATTTCTATTTTAGTACTTCAGATTTTTATTATATTGCCATGGCAATTGGAACGGTTTCATCTAATATTTGTTTTATTTTTACTTTAATTTCATATATTGAAAAGTATTTTTAATAGTTTTAGTTTAGTTAATATCAACATTGATAAAAGTATTACTTTTTGCAAAAACATTTCACCCCGACGGCAGTGTACATGGTATGAGAGCAGCTAGTTTTAAACACAAAATATTTGTGGAAAATGCCTAATGTATTTTATTGCTACAACAACCATAAGTTTGTCTGAATGGCTGTATGCAAGTCATGTCACCTTATTCTTAAAAAAGGGACTGGTTTTGCTTTACTTGGAACTTTACATGGCAGTGAAAAGTCCAAATTTGTCCTAACAAATGCTTAAATACCCACAATCAAAAAGTTATTTGTGTGAACACTATCTTCAGGTTGAGTGTGAGAGCAAAGTATCGCAACTAACCAGCAAAGCAGCCCCTCGTCTTACACCTCAAACCAATTTATTCCCTTCGTGGACACATGGGGAGCGAGCAATCTGCAGTGTCAGCGCTCGGGAGACGGAGGCTGTTTCTTCACATCACCATACACATAATATACGGGTATTTACAGAGCATGATCCTTATACATCTACGTGGATCATTTTGCTCGTGTGATTTGGCAGAATGTAGCTGTAAGGGTGAGTTTCTTTACGTTTGTCTAGGTCAGTAAAGTCAGGAAGCAGGTGAGACACAGACTAGCCGCTCGTCAGACAGTGCAAGAGGGTGATGAACTCTCACAGCTACCTGGTGGGAGATGGGAACTATCCCCAGCTAGAGATGTGAGTCATGCATGATGCATTTGGGTAATTTCTGAGACCTGAACGTTCAGTGTTGCAGTATTAATATCTTCGCTTTTTGTTATGTACAGAAACCTGAATCACACACTTGGGGAGATCAGAAGGATACTGAAGGTACAAATTATGGAGGAGAGGAATACGAGCAGGATGTTGAAGTGGAAGATGAGATGCTGTTGGGGCAACATGATCAACCTCTTGATTTGCATCGCCACAGAAGCAAGACTGTAACTTTTCAGAACGATATGGTAAGAAGATCTTGTGTGGCCTTAAATATAGTCTCGTATGGCGCACCCACATTCATTAGACATACAGTGTAAAAAAAATAAATAACTGCACAGGTTTTTATCAGTACACTGGAAAGCAAGGCTTTGCTTACAAGTGACCTGGCTGCTACTGTACAATTCAATAAGTGCTTCTGCGGAAGAACCAGTATTTTGCAAAGTTTCTGATATTTGTGAGAACAACATTAGATTTTGTTTCTTTTGTGTGTTATGTTCATTAAAAAAAAAATCAAGGGTTGTCAATCTTTAAGATGACACAAATATTATCATCCTTTATGAGGAATCCTTCCTAAAACATCCCTTAAACATTCCTCTTTAAACATCATGTAAAAAACTGACTGATGGTTTTACATATAGCTTATGCAGCTCCTTGTTTAAGTGGCTGCTTCAGAATAATTATATACTTTCTGAATCAGCGCTGTTTGAGCACACCAAATTACATTTATGACATTTTCAACAAATTGTGATATTACATAATGTAACACAATGCCTTTTATATTCATTCAGGGAAGTTGTGGCCTAATGGTTAGAGAGTCGGACTCATAACCCAAAGGTTGCGGGTTCGAGTCTCGTATCGGCAGGGATTGTAGGTGGGGGGAGTGAATGTACAGCGCTCTCTCCACCTTCAATACCACGACTGAGGTGCCCTTGAGCAAGGCACCGAACCCCCAAATAAATGGCATAATGGCTGCCCACTGCTCCGGGTGTGTGTTCACGGTGTGTGTGTGTTCACTGCTGTGTGTGTGCACTTAGGATGGGATAAATGCAATGGGTCACCATACTTGGCCACATGTCACGTCACATTAATACTGTACATGTTGGTGTCTCTGCAGGTATATGAGCCAGATGAGCCAGACACTGTTTCCTTCACAACTGACTACAGCGCTTCCCAAGTGTTTTGGCCTCATGACCATCAGGAGGAGCTGAAGAGGCAGGTAGGGAATCATGCTTTATTTAGAATGGTGTCTCCTCTTTTTATTAGGGAGATCAATGTAGAGTTTAATATTTGCAACAATGAAAGTAAATATCTGATTGTAAGCAAATTAAACTGAAAAACATAATTCATATGTACATTACCATTCAAACGTTTTGGATTTTTAAAAATGTTTTTAAAAGAAGCTTCTTATGCTTACCAAAGCTGCATTTATTTGATCAAAAAATATGTTAAAAACAGTAATATTGTGAAATATTATTACAATTTAAATATTTTACTATGTATTTCAAAATAAAAAAAATCAGTGCCACATGATCCTTCAGAAATCATATGCTGATTTGGTGCGCAAGAAACATTTCCTCATTTTCATTGTTGAAAAATTTTCGGTGTGTTGCATAATATTATTATGGAAACCATGATATAGTTTTTTCAGGATTCTTTGATGAAGAAAAGAGCATTTATTTAAAATAGAACTTATTTGATTGTTGAATAGATATAATAAATGTATAAATTATTTTGAATGTTAAATAAAATGTCCATGTCACTTTTGATAAATTTAATGCATGAATAAATGTATTATTTATAGTTCGCTGAATAAATGTATTATTTATATTTCCAAAAAAACAGCTGACCCCAAACTTTTTTTTGGTGTAATCTCTCTTCTTGCCAAAAAAATATTGTTTTCTTCAAAGTGCTAACTGTGTTGTTTCAGAGGCAGTCTCAGTTCCTCATGTATCGACGGCACTTCATGGACATTGAGCGAGAGCAAGTGAAGGAGCACCGAAGGCACAGGAAACATCTGAAGAGAACTGCAAGGTCAAACCTCACCACATGTTTACAAGTATCTTCTCTACAACAGCATCACATTTACGTTCTTTATTTCGCTGCTGCTAAAAAAGATGTCTATTTTCATACCTTTCCGCATGATGGTTGCTCACTTCTCTTTTGGTTTCTCTGCTGTAGTCAGGCTACAGTAAATAGTTTACATGACTGACTAGTTACTGTAAAATAATGATAATAATGGACAAAAAATAAGACTGTTAGAATAATTGCTAGGTCTTTGTCACAAAGACCAATATAAAAAAGGCATGACTTTTAATAAAAAATGTCACTCCCATAACAAGTACACATAGTTTTAAGTTCCTAACTATTATACTTTTTCCTGTAACTCAACTGGTAGAGCATGACGCTAGCAATATGAAATTCAAGGGTTGGATTCCCAGGAAAAGACACATGTTAAAATGTTTACCCTTTATTGATGATATAGAATTAGCTAAAAAACAAATTGTTTCAAACTTAATTTATAAGTATGTGCACATATTATGTACAATTAATTTAAATTTAATTTAAAGTAACCTGTCCTTAAGCTTAAGTGAAGTGTACTATTGAGGCAAGTAACCGCCAATCATTTTTCTACTAAATAAGACTTCATGTTGCACTTTATATTATACTTTATTTTATAAACTCAGAGAACGTTTTTCTGTGTGTAGCATTAAGAATGAAAAAGAACAACTCAGGAAAGCGGAGGAGAAGAAGATGGAGAGGCAGCGACAGCAGGAGGAAGAAAGAAAAGACATGGCTGAGAGGGAGTATTTGATTTTGGAGCGATTGAGGCTTGATGAGGAGGAGGCAGCAGAGAAGGTAGAGAGACGAGAGAAAACAAAGAGCATCAGAGAAAGCAAACGGTACATACTGCCAATATATGGCACAAGTTATCTTGTTATGAGTATGTTCATTATAACCATAAATACACTAAAAGTTCGGGGTGGTAACTTAAAAAAAAAAATCTCTTATGCACACCAAGACTTCATTTATTTGATCACAAATACAGTAAAAACAATAACATTGTAAAATATTATTAAATTAAAATCTAACTGTTTAACTGTTTTCTATTTTAAAATGTATTATAAAACGGATAGTTCCAGTCCTTGATTCTGATTGGTTGAGCCACGTTCGAAGCTGTTGTAAATTACTCTACAAACATACACCTTTGTTTACGTTTGTCTGTTGCTTGGCAACCACTTTGTTGCAACCACAACTGATTCCGAGGAGCTACATTGTTTGGTGGAAGAATACTGTTTTTATTTGCTCTGTTTTATTTTGTGAAACCTTACTACATATATGGAATAGCCGTTTTATAAAAGCAATAAGCCCCGTGAAGCCGTGAATTTATAACAGCTAAGGGGGTTAGCTCCGCTTCGTGTCGTGCCTAACAACGCCCCTTAGCTGTTATAAATTCACTGTAAACCACGGCTTCTTGGGG
>NW_015633539.1:84364-91037 GCF_001515625.1 Sinocyclocheilus rhinocerous
TAATTTATTCCTGTGATGGCAAAGCTGAATTTTTAGCAGTCATTACTCTAGTCTTCAGTGTCACATGATCCTTCAGAAATTAATCTAATAATATAATATATGTATATAATAAATGTTTCTTCAGCAGTAAATCAACATATTAAATATGTTGATTTACTGCCGTAGAAATATTTATTATTATCCTTGATACATTTTTTTCAGGATTCTTTGATCAATAGAAAGTTCAAAAGAACAACGTGCAATTAAAATAAAAATCTTTTGTAACATTATAAATGTCTTTACTGTCACTTTTGATCAATTTAATGCTTCCTTGCTGAATAAAATTATTAATTTCTTTAAAGAAACATCTTACTGATCCCAAATCTGTCGTGGGGATCAGTCGTGGCCTAATGGTTAGAGAGTCGGACTTGTAACCCAAAGGTTGCGGGTTTGAGCCTCTGTGTTTGTTCACTACTCACTGCTGTGTGTGTGCACTTGGATGGGTGAAATGCAGAGCATAATTCTGAGTATGGGTCTCCATACTTGGCCACACGTCCTTTCCTTTCCTTTTCAAATGTTTGAATGGTAGTGTACATCACAACATAAACAAAGTAGTGTACATAAGCATAAACAAAACATAAATACACCATAACGTCTATAGTTTTACATTCAGTAGATCTGAATAGTGTTCTAATCATATGTAAAGAGCTGTCGTGGTGTGTGATGATTCTGTGACAGGTACATTGAGGCCATGCAGGCTCTAATGAAAGAGAAGCTGGAGAAGGATAATGTTGAACTCCCTCCTCTGTGCTGCTGTGGAGACACTTTCTGGGACAGCCATCCTGATACCTGCGCCAACAACTGCATCTTCTACAACAATCCTAAAGGTAAACTGCTCACTCTGTGTCCATTTCATTTCATATTTTAGGATAATTATAGAGTATTCAGCTTCTCCTTGTCTTGATAGCCTGTGCATTGTGTAATTCAGATTCTTTTGTCCTAACAAGCAACAAGTGACACAATATTTTCTTGGTTGCTTGGTTCCTATTTCTGTGGCATTGTGTGGGATGGCCCCGCCCACAGAGAAATATCATTGGTCCATAATCCTGCTCCTCATAATTGAACATCACAAATATTCTGATTGTGTTGCTGGAAACTTGTCATATCGTGCCTGTTTTTATGTCGTAAATGATCTTACTCACAGTACCATGACTTGACAGACAATGCATGTGGGGCCTCTGTCACAACTGATGTCTTTTGTTTTTCCACTTTCCATGACATAGTATAACGGTACATATTTTAGACAGTGTGAAGTTTAATCCTGGATTTAGTTCATCACAGGAACAGCCTTATTTTATAACAAAAATGTTTAAATACCCTTGTGAAAAAGAAGTACACTTCAGCATACTTATTACTTTAAAAGAATATAAATAAGTGCAAACTGAATCAAATGTTTTTTGGACATTTAATTGAATGTTACATACAATTAAATGAAAATGTATTATAGTTTAGATTAATATTAAATGCAATTAGTTGAACTTAAGTATGTTTTTTAATGTAATTACATCATTATTTCAGTTGTGTATCTTTGAAATTTGGTTAAAGTGTACTGCTGAATGAACTGAGAAGCATATGGTGAACTAAAATATACTTGTCATATCATATCTATTGAAACATGCATGTTACTTATTTAAATATATTTGTAATTACATATTTGTAATGAAGTTTAGTACATTTAAAATATATTAACTTTAATTGTAATACTGAATAACACACTACAGTTAATCAACTCTCTAAAATGCTGGGTTGTTTCAACCCAACTTTGGGTCAAATATGAACTAACCCAACAACAACAACAAAAAAATTATTTAAAACTTATATTTAAAAATGTAACCCAACGGTTGGGTTAGTCCATATTTGACCCAAAATTGGGTTGAAACAACCCAGCATTTTTTTAGAGTGAAGTACTTAAAATGTGCTTTAGCATTTTATTAAGATTATTAAAACATAATGATTTAAATTGTATGTTAAAATAAAATTTCCAATAATTGTTCCAAAAACCTTTTAAAAGTATACTTAAGTGTGTTAAGAACAGTGTTGGGCAGTAACGCATTACTTAGTAACGCATATCTTTGTTCAAATAAATTATTATTCATCTATTGCACAAAAGCTACATGAACTAATATAAAATATAAACGATTAACATGTGCATGCAGAGTTTCTATTTAGGCTATAACACGTGTTTGCAACGTTGAGCAATGCAGTGCTTAAATTTGCGTGCTCACGAATCCTCTCATTATAACACACGAATTGTAGACATTATGAAAGATTCATTATGCATATATTTATTGTGTTATAACAGAGATTTGTGAGATTGCGATGAACTGAGGTGTCTTTTAGAGATTATAAATGCAGCGCTCTTTGCTGGCATTCTTCCATCCAAACCATGCACGCAGCAGCCGCTTGCTTTAGTTAAAAATAACAGTGTTCTGTGAATGTTGATGCTTTAATAACAAATATTTATCGGGAGCGTGTATGCTGGGATTTCATAAATTTCATGGAGAAAAAAGTAATGTAACTGGTAATGTAACGAATTACTAATTACTTTTGAAATAAAGTAATCGGAACAGTAACGTGATTACTTTTAGAAGGAGTAATCAGTAATTTGATTACATTTTCAGAGTAACTTGCCCAACACTGGTTAAGAAACAGTCATGAAAGTGTTCTTCTACAAGTACAGTTTTTTAAGTATACTTTTAAGACCTGAGGTACACTACGTTCAATACACATTCAATACAATTAAGCACACTTCTTCATCGCAAGGGAAATCTTGGCCACATCGCTCAACTTTTTTTGACACTGACATTCAACTTTTAAGTTTATTTATTGGTCATTTATGATTGTTTTCTGCAGTTTATGCTCAGGCTCTGCAGTCTGTCTTGCTAAGCTGTGATCTGAAGGAAGGAGGCTTTGGACAGTATGCGTCCACCTGGAAGGCATGCTCTATGGATGTCCATTCTCAAAGGAAGTGATTGCAGTCCATCTTTAGAGTCATTATTGAACATGTTTTAAGATTGGACAGCCTGAAGTGTAATGTTGTATTAACGTAATGATTCCATGGTGTGATATGTTTTTAAATACCTGACATATCTCAATGTAACCAGCATTTTTACTGTTTTAATAAACCTTACTGAACTGAGAAATTCAACTGCTGTGATTGTTTATTGTGTCATAACTTGGTTTTCTTAACCTAAATGCACCTAAATGTGTATGTGACTTTTGTACACTTATTCAGCCATTATCCACAAAGTTCCTGATCATATGCTTCAGGGTTGAGAAGTCAGAAACAGAATGGCAGTCACATTTATTTATGTCTTTGTCTGTGGAAATAAGAAGTATTCATTTCCATTCCAGAAAGCAACGTCCTAGTTTCTAGTCAAATGTAGGTTATGTTTAGTTTGATACATAAAACTTTCAGTTTGATATACTGCACATATAACAACTATATCATACTGGCATTCCAGTGTAAGCAGATGCCCATGAACTGAAAATATTTGTGCAGTTTATATACAGATTTGTACACACAGATTTGGCATGAAAACTATTAAAAAGTGTTAAAAAAAACAGTGTTTAAAAAACTTTTTAACTTGTTAACAGTGTTTTTTTAGGGAAATAAGCACTCAACTATGTGTTACAGTGATTTTATCATAATTAAGGTTTTTACACCTGCTAAAATCGCTGTAACTGACAGTGCTGTATTGCTTTAATACAGGACCTAACCCACAATAGGCCAGGGTTTGCCAAAATGGGGTTTGCGAGCCCCTGGCGGTTCCTGAGGAACTGCAGGGGATTCGTGCGTTCATGAAATTATAATTATTAACTAAATCATACAAAATTAAAATAAATCATATTAAAATACTAACAATCAAAATGAAACTTCCAAAAAAAAAAAAGATGTCACCATTAACCAACATCAGAGAATTGTGAACATGCGACAGTTTTGCTAAACTATGGAAAATTAACTTACAGTCTAAGAGGATACTTCATAAATATTCACTAAATAATAAACAAAATATTTTAGGCCAAATGGGTTCGGATGACAAAAAGAAAAGGAAAAAAAGCCAGAAAAGCTGTATAATTTTTATTTATTTTTTTATTATAATATACGAAACACAGAATGACATTAATATACTACATGCCAGGGAGCAAGAAAATAATGTACCTTTTAAAAAGATTCACAGTTTTTACAGCTTTCTTATTGGAAGAGTCAGAAATCAAATACATATACAGTTTTAACTCTTCCAGAAAGGCTTACACTTACAATATTTACATTTGTGTACAAAATATTTGGCGAGAAACAAAATAAGATTGAGTAAATAAAAAACATCTGATTGTTCTCTTTCAAAATGTGTATAACCCAGAATAACATTTTCATATTTCAATGAAATTTCAGGAATTATACCACAAAAAATACTCAAAATGTTTAGAAAAGCTGTATAACGAAGGGTTAAGTTCAGCCCTGATGACGTCATTCTGCATCACATGTTCACGCCGCCAGATCCAGTTTAGTGTTTGTTGCAAGTTAACCCCGTATGGAAAATGGAGACGCTACACCAGGACAGGACGAGCTAAAGATCAATTAATGCTCATGTGATTTTTTTTTTTTTACACCAGACAAACCGGTATTAATAGCATCCGGCTTTCCGTCAGACGAACCACCGGTCAAGGCAAGGCAACCATGGAAATCTTTGGGAATTTCGAGCGCATTAAGGTTTTTCCACCTCTGGAAGTGGGAAATGACAACACGTCTCCGATACTTTAAATGCAACTTCTAGGACTGCCGGCTTTTAACATGATTAAATGTACTCGTAGTTTTAGGTCGTGAGAAATGAGCGCAAACTTGTCTGAGACACAAAACGTTTAGTCAGCTAGTTTCGTTGTATATTTTAGTTGTTCTTGGTTTTAATTTTAAACTTACGTTTTTAGAAATAGATATGGGATTTTTTAAGATATAATTTATAACGTCAGTGATATTTTAGTTACACTTTTTTTTTAGTTACAATTTTTTGCAACGAGACAAATAGCAGTAACTGTAAAAATGAGATCTCTGGCTCCGGGAATCAAACTCATTACCTCTTTCTCTAGAGACAGCTGGTGAGTAACAGGCCCATGTAAACACAACATACTTAAATACACATAACATGCTCTGTGATGTTAAATCTATCCCATCATGTGGGATTTTATTGTAACAGACATGATTTTTGATAATGCTATTGATTTTTAGCCCTGCTTAAAAGTTCCTCATTAATCATCTGTTTTCAGTCAGTGCTAATATACATTTCAACGTGTTAAATATATGCTTAAAAGATTATTTATTTGCTTACTATGGGAATTGAACCACAATTTATATACACACAACTTAATTTATTTTTGTTTAGGGTTAGGATTAATCTTCAATCACAATTATACATGCTTTATGAATATATGCGTACCTCATGAATGGGAAATCTGTTGAAGCACAGTAGTGTGACCTAAATGTTAGTGGTTTCTCTGTTTGCAGCATGCATAGCCCTCAAAACTGATGTACACAGTGTTAAGCGTGCTTCCCCCACAGGAAATGTTAAAAAAAAAATCTTATAAATGATTCAGTGTGTGTGTGTGTGTTTGCCTTAGGTGAGGCTGTTTTCCTGTAGACGTAATGTGGTTTCATGTCTATCAGTGCCTGACTGTTTTATTTAAGACTGCAAACACCTCCAGCTTCTGTCAGGCTTAACCACCGTTGATGCTTTTTGACTTGTGAACTTATTCCTTTTGACAAGGTACCGGTTCTTCATCCTCATCCTCACGTTTGTCTTCTATACCACCTACCACCTCTCTCGAAAGCCTATCAGTATCATCAAGGTAATAAAAGTCAGAGACCTGGAAACTAAACATTAACTAGCTGCATGATAGGCCTAACCTGAAAAGAAGAACTGCAACAAAGTTTTTGTTGTTGTTGTTGTTATACTGATAAATCACATGATTGCATTTGCATGTAATAAATTAAGTGTAAGATGAAAAAAAAAAAATGTGTACATCTTTTTGTTGTTGTTGTGACAGAGCCAGCTGCACAGAAACTGCTCTAATGTTATTCATCCAGCAGACCTCAACATCACTGACAATGACACCTGGTGTGATTGGGCTCCTTTTGGTGAGTTTGATTCTTTTCTTAAAATATTTTGTTTTGTAGCTGATATAATATCTGTCAGTGTACCTAAACTGTGCTAATATAAAGTAAGACCTGTCCTGCACTTCATCCCTCCATACACTGCCAAAGACTCTTATGCTCACATTTATTTTATCAAAAAATACAGTAAGAACTGTTATATGGTGACATATTATTACAATTTAAAATATCTGTTTTCTTTTGTAATATATTTTAACGTGTATTTTATTCCTGTGACCGCAAAGCTGAATTTTCTAATATGCTGATTTGGCGCTAAAAAAAAAAAAACATTTCTCATTATTATTATTATTAGGGATGCACCGATGTATCGGCCGCCGATATTTATCGGCCGATTTTTCCTCAATTTACAACCATCGGCATATCGGCTATACAACATTTCTCATTATTATTATTATTAGGGATGCACCGATATATCGGCCGCCGATATTTATCGGCCGATTTTTCCTCAATTTACAACCATCGGCATAT
>NW_015633539.1:91047-97633 GCF_001515625.1 Sinocyclocheilus rhinocerous
GCACTTTAATGCTAATCAAATAACAAAAGACTAAAGATCGCACACTATTCTTGACTAAATAACTTTTGTAAATTTCATAAGTGTAGCAGACCTCATCTGAATGATGACCAAAACTTTACTGATGTTTTATTCAATAAATAAATAAAAAGTTTATTGCGTCCTTTTTCACTCCAAAAAAATCACCATAAGAGCTAAACAAAACACTGCACGAGAGGTGCACATTAAACTCTCTCTCTCAGTTGCATTATCATCAACATACAGCAAATGTAATTTATACAGTGAAGTGTTATTTGACATTTGTTTACTTTATTTCTGTACCTGAAAACTGTTAAACCTACCCAAAAAGCACTGTTTATTTAATATGTATGTTTGTTCTGTTGTATTTATGTAGGCCTATTAAATTTTAAATGGATCCAATCCATGTTCATTAGAAATTATTTGATGATGCAGCAATAAAACTGCTAGTATAATTTAATGCAGGTGTTTTTGAACTTTGCTGATTTAAAACATGATCAAAATACTATCTATTTTGATGCCAAAATTTCAAATAAGAGAGGAAGTGACAAATATCGGTATCGGAATCGGCCAATAAGTGTTTGTTAAAATCGGTATCGGCCCCAAAAAATCCTATCGGTGCATCCCTAATTATTATCAGTGTTGAAAACAGTTGTGCTATTTATTATTTTTGTGGAAACTGATACATTTTGTTTAGCATTCAGAAGAACAGCATTTATTTGAAATAGACATCTTTTGTAAGATTGTAAATGTTTTTTCTTGCTGAAGAAATGTATTATTCCTTAAAAAAAAAAAAAAAAAAAAACCTTTCTGAGTCTCAACTCTCAGTGGTAGTTTATATTAACCCATCAATGCATTTCTTTTTTTTAATTCAGACCAGAACAATTACCAGAACCTGTTTGGAGTGTTGGACAACTGCTTCCTTGTTGCTTATGCTATTGGCATGTTCTTTAGGTATGATATTGGATTTTCTTGGTTAGACTTTCTTGCTTAATGTGTTTTGCTTGAAGTATAGCACCTGGTTTTGAAATATGTTTGACAGTGGGATGTTTGGAGAGCGATTGCCTTTGCGTTACTACCTGAGCTCAGGGATGATTCTCAGTGGCCTTTTCACTGTTCTGTTTGGCCTGGGCTTTTACTGGCAAATCCACTCTTTGTGGTATTACTGCTTAGTTCAGGTAAGCTAGTTCTCCTTTATACATTTAAACCAATGTATTTCCAAAAGGTGTGTCAGTCCATCAAAACTTCATTTAAAGTACCAGAGAGCGAGTCCCAGAATTTCACAATGTGAAACCAAAAAAAACTGAAGTTAGTCTTTTCCAATGGCACGTTTCTTGTCAGGAGTTTTCAAAGTGAAATTTAAAGTATTTTTGCATATTATCAAATAACAACCTTATCAGTGCATGATTGAGATGAGCACATCATCTTTTTTCTCTTTTCTTAGCCCATTGTAGTCCAGTCTTACTGGCCCAGAGTTAATTCATAGTAAACCTTGAGTCATGTTGGAGTGAGTCACATGGATAACACATGACTGAATCAGGCGGATTACTTTACTTCTTGAACATGTCAAACCCATGTGCTCAGCAGACTTGCTGATTACTATGTTTTTCCTTTACAGGCCTTAAATGGGCTGGTGCAGACTACAGGCTGGCCGGCAGTGGTAGCGTGTGTTGGGAACTGGTTTGGGAAGGGAAAGTAAGTGACTGTTGTGTTATTTGCTGCTTGCTCAGTTTGTGAGCTGTTGACAGTGCAGAATTGTATCTGCAGTTTTTTTGTTTTTTTTTACAAAAACAACTAAATGCAGATCTAAATGATCTCACTTGCTGCCACAATCCATAACTTGTCTGTTATGAACTGTGCTTTTAAATCAACATGAAACCACAATTGGAACCCGTTTTACTACAGTAATATGACAAATGTCAGAGTGAAACAGGATATTTCACAAGAAAATGCATGGCAGGTCTTGATTTTATCTATCAGGAATTGATTGCATGGTAAAAACTGGGTATTTAATTTTAGAACTAAGCCAGATATCAACTTTAGTTAGCAAAACAATTCCTAAATCACTATTTATAAACTATTTATTAACGTTTTCTAATAGTCTGCATGGCCTAAGAGTATAAGGCAGAGCAAGTTATTAGACTTTATTTTAAGCAACTTCATTGAGGAATTGTGCACAATAAGATACATGTGCAAAAGTTTGGGATCAGTAACTGATCAGAAATGACAGTGCAGTAATGTATGGTGTTACAAAAGATTTCTATTTCAAACAATGCTTTTTAACTTTATAATCATCAAAAAAATCTGTTAAAAATCATATTACAGTTTCCACAATTATATTAAGCAGCACAACAATTTTAAGATGAATAATAATAATAAGAAGAAGAAATGTTTCTTCATGATTTCTGAAGACACACGTGACACTGAAGACTGGAATAATGCCTGCAGAAGATTCAGCTTTGCCTTCACAGAAATAAATTACACTTTAAAATATATTAAAATAGAAATATTTCACAATCTTGCTGTTTTTACTGTATTTCTGAGCACATGAATGCAACCTTGGTGTGTATAAAAGTCAAAATTTTAAATGGTTGTGTATTAATAAGTTGGTTTCATGTTGACTGTAATGTTCCAAAAGTCAACGTTCAAAATTCGAAAATTCAGAATGATGCTCTGTTCATGCAGGCGTGGCTTCATCATGGGGATCTGGAACTCTCATACCTCAGTAGGAAACATTCTGGGCTCCCTCATTGCTGGGGTCTATGTGTCATCTGCGTGGGGCCTGTCATTCATTGTGCCTGGTATCATCATCGCTTCTGCTGGAGTCATCTGCTTTTTGTTCTTGGTTGAAAGTAAGTCACACACGTTAGATATATATGGGGAATTTGCCTGTTTATGCACACAGGCTGTTTACAGAATCAGGAACAGAAGGGAAACCGAAACAAAGTTTATACATGAAATTACATGCACATAAATTTGCCATTACTTCAACCTAGATGGGTGTGTTTTTTTTTTTATTGTAACCACTTCTGATTACTATTTTACTAGTTACTATTCTGTGATAGAAACAGAATAGATAAAGACAACACAATATTAACTTTATCTGCAGTTATAAAATATATTTTTAACAAACCCAAGATTGATTTTGCAGGGAAAAAATGTGCAACCTCAGTCATAACAATTTGTTTTTACAGAACCTGAAGATGTGAACTGTACTCTACCACAACACCATGTGAGTTCACTTACAATTAAAAAAATATGCACAATATTTTGCAGTATGACTCTTCTACCTGCATAACCAGCTAAACAGCAGTGTTCCCCTCCCAGCTATTTCATATGTGAGCAGAGTTTGTGTTTCTGTGATTTTCATGAGCACTGAAATTGCATTCAAACACAGATTTAATTATTTTGCCATTATTTGCAAATTGATTGTGTGAAAAGGCTTGCTAAGACTCATTTACTGCCATTTGGTTACAATCAATAAAAAAAAAATTTTTGCCAAACTGAAAGCAAACTAAAATATTTGCAGTAAATTTGGCCTGTTATTTGCAACAGGAGAATTGAGCCAGTGAATGTAACATTGTCATTCTGTGCACCTGTAGTTCACAACACTGTAGTGAGTTTGGTTGAGAAAGGACCTGAGAGTTGAAAGCAGAAGTAATTGTGAACAGAAAGAAGGCACGATCTGTGTAACGAACTGCAAGAGTGAGAAGAACTATGATAACGCTGTTTGTTGAACTCTGTTGCTCTATGTGATTAACTATGTTGGTCTCAATGGTTAAAGGCTGGACAACTTATAAAATCTGAACAGATTTTAAACTCTAGCCATCATATACTTGCTGACATAGGAAAAACTAAACGAGTGAGGATCACACACTGACAGACTGTCAAATCCTTCTAAACACAATATATTCACACAGAAACACGCGACTCATTGATAGGAGACACATGGCAAATAAAAACGGTCTGTGTTCTAAAATCAGCTCCTTTGACTGAAGCTAAAAAAAAAAATTGTGAGTCTGTGCCCATCATGCACTCTGTGATGGCCAAAATCTGCAGGCTGTGAGATTACAATATGTACTGAAAGTACTGTCACTTACTGTTCTTCTTTTAACAGACACAGTTTTACCTTCATTGATGTAACACTAACAGGCTCTAATGTGTTTAGGAGAGTGTGGAGCAGGAGCCTCTACTGAGGAACTCATCCAGTAATGAGGAGATCTTCAGCACTAACACCTCCACAGCTGTAGAGCCGGTGGAGGATCACACAGAAGCCATCAGCTTCTGCGGCGCACTCAGGATTCCTGTGAGTGACCTGTTATTCTCAGTTTTACACCCACAGCTGTTAGTCAGCGAATATAAGGTGTTATTTTTAAGAGATTGAGAGAACAGTCAATCCTGGGAAGTGTCTGGGGTTCTTGGATCACAAATCATGCTTTTGCTTTCCCAAACAATTATTTTTTTTTTCTTAAAAGATTAAAAGTTTTATCTAATGGTCTTTAACCAAAATACTCTGTTTGGGTCATTTTGACCCAAAACGACAATTTTTGGATTTACAATTATATATTTAGCAGTTGTTTCTTTATGCGAAGTATGAGGAATGCTACAAAATAAGCAATTCATCCCTAATGAGTAACGTCAGAAAAGAACCGACAGAACGGTAACAGTTGCATTCAGTTGTTGCCAGGACAGAAGTAAATATCATAATGTCACTATTGCAAAACGTGCCATGTTTATGCTGCAGGGTGTGGTGGAGTTCTCTCTGTGTTTGCTTTTTGCGAAGCTGGTCAGCTACACCTTCCTCTACTGGCTTCCTTTATACATCGCTAATGTCGGTAAGAAACATTCTTCAGATTCTCTCATGTTCACTCACTCTTGAACTGTCAAAAAATTACCTTCAAATTCCAACAAGTCACTGGGTCTGCTCTCTTCATTAGCTCATTTTGATCCTAAAAAAGCTGGGGACCTATCTACGTTGTTTGATGTTGGAGGAATTGTGGGTAAGCATGTGGTATTTTAGAATATTTTAATTATTTTAGCCATAAGAAATATCTAAGTGTGATTCTTGAGAATGGTGGTTTTATAAGGTTGTTTTTATCTGTGTTAGGTGGCATCCTGGCTGGATTGATATCAGACTACAGTGGAGGCAGAGCCACTACTTGCTGTGCCATGTTGATCATTGCTGCTCCTATGGTGAGTCGAACTCTTCTTTTGTCCTTTTTTGTTTTTTTTTTGCTCCAAAATCCAAACATCTGTTTCATCAAGATATTGCAGATTGATTTCATCTATTAAGAGTATGTAAAAGTGTTATTAAAGGGGTCATGAACTGAGAAATCAAAATTCCCTTGATCGTTTGACATATAAGTGGTCATTGTACTATAAAAACATCCTGTAAGTTTCAGAACTCAAAACTTTCTTGTTAGTCTAAAAACAGCTTATATTGAAGTCAGTCTGCCAAAACAACAGATTGTGGAATGTGGCACTTTATGACGGTAATAGTGTGGCTAAACACTGCCTCCACAGAAGATGATCAACGCCTGCTTCTACAGCACTGCCTGTTTAGCCCCGCCCACTGATTCGCACATTTAGTGTAAATAACGAGAGAGACGAACGCAGGTCTATGCAGAAGTCAAACGATAAAGATGGCTCTGAAGACAACAAGACACTGTACAGTGCCAAGTCTTTGCATTGCCTTCCTTCTGATCCTAACATTAGGAAAGAGTGGATTAACTTTTTTAATGAAGATCCAGACCACGTCCGTAAGAACTTGGTCCTTTGTTCAGTTCATTTTACTGCAGATTGACAACTGTTAGTCAATCATAGCGGTGGTTGTTTACTTCCGAGTCTACAATCCGCCACGCCTATTCATACAGTGCGTTCTGATGAGGGGGGTTAAAACAGGACAGAAAATAGCTTCTAAATTATGATGTGTTTTGATTTTGAAAAATCTTGATAACATTAGAAGTGGACCTCAGAGAACAGTACAAAATAATAATTTTAAAAAAGGCTGTTCATGACCCCTTTAAAACAGATGCATGTTCTTTCCCAGCATTATAGACCGTAAAATTTAGACTTGGGAGTTTATTCCAGTTTTAATATGCAGTGGTTATGTCCAGTTATGTCTCTCCGTAAATGTTTGTCGTAACAGATTGTGCTTCTTAAGCCCTATTCGGACGGGACTAGTTTTACAGGGGGTCGTTAGAGAAATTTGTGTTTCACAGACGTACTTGGTGATTTTAATCCCGTCCGAATCTGCCACGTCTGTGTTTTTCTCACACAACCTCTGTAATAATTCCAGAGCAAATTACCTGCTGTTTTTCAGCAAACTCAGTGATCCTCTGAGAAAACTAATCCCGTCCAAATGCAAATGTCTGTGATTGCCGGTGATATTTTTTTTTCACAACGCGTTTCCTTGTGTGTCTTGGCCAACGTGAATTACCGTAGACGCTCTTACCGCGCGCATGTTTGATATATATGTCTCCCGGCAAAGAAATAAAAAAATAACATTAATAAAATCAAGAGCCAGATCACGTAAACTGTTAAGACTGGCTATTGTAATATCAGCGTCAGG
>NW_015633539.1:97675-114542 GCF_001515625.1 Sinocyclocheilus rhinocerous
AGCCCTATTCGGACGGGACTAGTTTTACAGGGGGTCGTTAGAGAAATTTGTGTTTCACAGATGTACTTGGTGGTTTTAATCCGAATCTGCCACGTCTGTGTTTTTCTCACACAACCTCTGTAATAATTCCAGAGCAAATTACCTGCTGTTTTTCAGCAAACTCAGTGATCCTCTGAGAAAACTAATCCCGTCCGAATGCGAATGTCTGTGATTGCAGGCGATATTTGTTTCACAACACGTTTCCATGTGTGTTTTGGCCAACGTGAATTACCGTAGATGCTCTTACCGTGCGCATGTTTGATATATTTGCTTCCCGGCAAAGAAAAAAAATTAATCAAATAAAATAAAATAAAATCAAGAGCCAGATCACGTAAACTGTTAAGACTGGCTATTGTAATTTCAGCGTCAGGTAAGATTACTCGCGTTCATTTCTGCACTCAATTATACAATGTTTTAATTGCATATGTACCTTTATGAAAATTAAACATGGGGTTACTACAACTAAAAAAAATAAAAAATAAAATAGTTAAACTAAAGTAACCACACATTAACATGGTTTTGCTATACTAGCCATTTAGCTTCACCATGGTATTTGTGTTATTATACTAATGGTAATCAATTCGAATGACTATACGCAATGCACGCATACAGAGCGCGTGATCTCTGTGACGCCCAGATGTACAAAACAGACCCTCCCACCTCTTGACAACAAATAAGCAAAATAACATGTCTCTTTTGTGTCTGTATCTCCTCCTCGGACCTGCAGGCATGTTGCTGTGGTGTGGTGCTCTCGTGAATGGACCCTACGCCCTCATCACCACTGCTGTATCAGCTGATCTAGTAAGTGCTGGGCTCCTTTCCTCCATGTGCTCTTCACATGGACATTTGTAAAGTCTTAAATAAAGGATCAAAACGGATACGCCGGCTTCGACCTAGAAGTCCTGCTGTCAATAACTGATCAATAAACTATTTTGTAATGCCACAAGCGCTTTGTGTTGTACATTTCATAATGTTTTTTGATCTTTTAGGGAACCCATGAGTGCCTGAGAGGGAACTCTAGAGCACTGTCCACTGTGACCGCCATTATTGATGGCACTGGATCAATAGGTATGCAGGGAATGTGGCTTTTTTTTTTCTTTTCTTGAGCTTGATACTATATTTGATATATATATATATATATATATATATAAATACACCTTGCTACGTGGAATGCGTTAGGCTAACCGAGACTTGTCATTTGCACTCATATATTTGTTGCTCTTTTGTTCGTTTTGACTGCTTTTATTGTCCTCATTTGTAAGTTGCTTTGGATAAAAGCATCTGCTAAATGACTAAATGTAATGTAAATGATACTGAACTAATAAAGTCAAAAATGTAATGCGCTTTGTGTTATCATCTGGCAGGGAATCTTTTGCAAATCGAGCAACGTTTTTAAAAGGTTATTGACAGTCAATTTAAATGTAACAATCAGAAAGCAGTGTTTGTTTTGAAAACTTCACACTGTTCTGTGATGGCTGTCACAAGTTGTGTAATGTGTTTAATGGCCTCTAGGTGCCGCTGTTGGGCCTCTGTTGGCTGGTCTGATTTCTCCCACCGGTTGGAATAATGTTTTCTATATGCTCATTTCTGCTGATGTGCTGGCCTGTCTGGTGAGACTTCAGCTGATGTGTATTATTATCTTTGTTATTATTAATATTGTTGATTCCATTATTGTTTATAATATTATTCACTGTCTCCTCTTGTTCTTGTTTGTGTAGCTATTGTCCAGGCTTGTGTATAAGGAGGTCAGAGGATGGTGCGGATACACTACAAGGCAGAGAGGGTGAAGATACCTAACTCACTTTTGTTCTTTGCATTTATGGTGAAATTTGTAAAAAGCTCATAAAAACATTCATATAAATACACAATATACACGACCGGTCCAAAAATTGGAATAATTTTTTTTTTGGAAAAATGAATAATCATTTTCTATCTGAATATATTTTAGAATGTAATTTATTCCTGTGATGTCAAAGCTGAATTTCCATCAGCCATTACTCCAGTCTTCAGTGTCACATGATCCTTCAGAAATCATTTTAATATGCTCAAGAAACATTTATTATTATCAATGTTGAAATACACTTTTGATGTTTAATATTTTTGTGAAAACCATGCTACACTACAATTCAATAGTTTGGGATAATAAAAAAGAAAGAAAGAAAGAAAAAGAAAACATAAATTAACACTTTCAGCCAGGACGCAGTAAAATGATGAATTGAAGTAACAATAAATACATTTTGTAATGTTACAAAAGATTTCTATTTCAAATAAATGCTGTTATTTTGAGCAAACTATTCATTAAGTAATCCTGAAAAAAAAAAAAGATTTACCATTGCGGAGTGTAAATAATAATTAATAATAACTGAGCAGCAAATCAGCATATTTTGAATGATTTCTGGAGGATCATGTGAGACTGATGACTGCTAATGGCTGAAAAACTTCACCATCACAGGAATAAATGACGTTGTAAAAATGTATTTACATCAAAGTGTATTTAAATAGAAAACAAATCTAAATTATAATAATTCACAATATGACAGTTTTTACTGTATTTTTTTATCAAATAAATATAGCCTTTGCGAGCATAAGAGAATTTTCAAACATATTTAAAAAATCTTTATTATTCCAAACTTTTGACCGGTACTGTATGTATTTTTAAAAAGGGGGCAAAATGTTCCATGCAATGACGTTATTAGCAGATGACTTTATTAAGGTTTATTTTTGACCTTCTATATTTAGCTAGTGGCCTTTAAATAAGCTAAATGATGCTGCTTGGGCTGATTGCCATTACATGTACTTGATATTAGTGGCATCCAAACATGTAGAGCGTCATGACCAAAGAGACGCTGTACTTGAATTAATTGGGCCTTCCTGCCCTCAATATGATTCAGTGGAGGCTATTTTTAGTGGTTGCAAGGCGATCAGAATTACTGATTACTGAGGTTGCGACCCACCTTGGGATTTGTTAGTTTTCACTGTGTTCCCAAATGACTGGCAGAGATCTGTGTGTCGAGGTGGAAAATGATCTATGCACTTCAAGTGCAATATCATTACGTCTCTGACACCCTTATAATTATCAGTCAATTTTTGGCTCAAACAAAATCCGGTTATGAATTTTCCATAACAAAAAAAAAAAACTTGGTTTGTGCTTTTTTTTTTTATGATGTTGTTTTATTATTTATTATGTTTTATTATTTTATTATGTTGAAATATATTCATTACACACTAATGGTCTCCAGTATCCGCTTTTGACATTTGTCAAATGAACAGGCAGAAATGATTTGGTCTTGTCTGTATTTTTTTACACTGACAGAATCTGATGATTAAAAGGGAAGCGTTTAATTTTGTACCATGTGTTTGCATTGGTTTCATCTGCTCTTTTCTTTCAGGTTCAAAGAGATCTGAGCTGCCCGTCGAACAAGAGAATATCACACCTGTGACGGAAAATTACCTGCAGCATAACGACAAAAAGGGACCATGGGTTGATCCAGCACACCAAGCCTTTTTATGCCCAAGGGTTATTTTATATGAAAATTGTAACATGAGACTTTCATCCTTTTATACTGATAATGGAACAAAGCTCAGCTGCTGCAGTGAAGGAGGAGGAGAGTTACACACACCCTCGTCTACGTGTGGCCTGAGTGGGACAAACACAAGAGGATCATCATTTTAATACAGGATGTTTTTAGTGACTGAAGTTCAATGCAAATGTACCTTTTTTCTAGCATTAAAATATGCCATCAGTGCTTTGTCCTTTAATCTGTGCAGTGTCTTGCGTGATCATTCGTCCGTTTCCTGTTTGTTATTGGCATGGCTAGCTGTGAATCTTACCTGCAGTAGTGGCTAAACAGCACCTGAATATGTATTTCAATAGATATTGAGGTCATATTCTTGTGAATATACACTTAATCTCTCTCAACTTCATTAAAATACTGAGTAGCTCCAAGCATCCCAAGAGAACCTCTTGGTTTTATTCTCTCAGGGTTCGTATGAATGGAAGCACGTTACAGGTAGCTGGTGTTCTAGCTTTAGGGTATAGATATTATCAGCTGTCAAAATGAGAATGTGCGTGAAAAGCTAACAGTCATCTGCAGAATAATGCTCGGTGATAAATCATTTCTGGAGACTTTAGTGATGCTTGCTTGAACACACAGCTCCTTTCCATTAATTTAAAGCTGTGTTATTAATCATATCTGTCAAAATGAGAATGTGCGTGAAAAGCTAACGGTCATCTGCAGAATAATGCTCGGTGATAAATAATTTCTGGAGACTTTAGTGATGCTTGAACACACAGCTCCTTTCCATTAATTTAAAGCTGTGTTATTAATCATAATTGTTTTTTTTTTATATTCGGTTATGATTAAAATTGTTACTTTTAATTTTTTCATTATAAAAAAAGGTCATGTCCAGGTCATGGTGTCATATTATGTGGGGCAAGTTGTTACAATACATCCAGATATGAAACACTGAAAAACAATTCATTAAACAGTAAAAATGTACAACATATAAAACTATAACAATGTTTTGGACAACAGAAATTGTAATCAATTGTGTAATTAATGGATTAATTAAAGAATTGTAACCGTATACATTTTAACATTTTCAGTTTGCCCTGACCTGACATTTATGAAAATTATCCTCTTTGATTAAAATCTACACTACCATTCAAAAGTTTGTGCTCAGTAAGCTTTTTTGTTGTTGTTGTTTTGAAAGAAATTAAATTTAGTTTAGCAAGGACACATTAAATTAATTCAATATGACAGTAAGGTCACATAATGTTACAAAAGATTTCAAATAAATGCTGTTCTTTTAAACTTTCTTTTCATCAAAGAATCCTGAAAAATATACGCAAAAATATGAAGCAGCACAAATGAATGTTACTTGAGCAGCAAATCAGCATATTAGAATGATTTCTGAAGGATCATGTGACTGAAGACTGGAGTAATGATGCTGAAAATTCAGCTTTGCCAGGAATAAATTATATTCTAAAATATATTAAAATAGAAAAGTTATTTTAATTTGTAATAATATTTCATAATATTCCTGTCTTTACTGTATTTTATAAATAATTGCAGGCTTAATGAGCAAGAGACTTCTTTCAAAAACATAAAACATCTTTCAAAAACTTTTACTGTCCCCAAATGGTAGTGTACCTTTATTATTATTTAATTCGAAGGCAGAATTCACAAAAATAATTGTATTATACAATTGTAACTTTTTGAAGCAGGTGAAGCAGAAGCTGACATACAAAATGCTACCAGATCATTTTTACTAAGACTTTTACTAAAATACAACTCTTGCCTGAGTTTTACCTTTTTAAATTTCTTATGATTAGTGTACAAAAAAAGGCTGATTTGATGTAGTCTGAGTTAATGAAAATGTGAAATTATCCCGTTCTCCCCTAATAGTGTCCAGATCAAAGATTGATATTGTGCAGTCAAACATGCACATCATACAACCTGTTGTACTTTCAGTCACAGTATGTATATTAAATATTCCCAAGCTATTTAATATTACAGTATATTAGTGTGTGTGTGTGTGTGTGTGTATACATACATGCATACATATAATTCTAAATTAAATTCTAATAATTGATGAAGCATAAGGAAAATTATTAACAGGTTAACAACATAACAAGCATTCTTTATTGAATATGTTTGGGTAGATATTGCATGTGTCATCAAAAGGAACAGTGTTGTAAGGAATACGTGTGTCGCCTCCGAGCAGTAGATGACATGGAGTACATAGTCAGCTCTCTGCTCTAACAGTTCCTTGGCAACGCTGGAGAGCAGGGGAGTGAGTGATAGCCTACTTAAAGAGCAGAGCTGTGACTCCTGCTGAAGCCACCGCATCCATCAGCATCTCTGAGTGAGCGGCTGCACCAGACTGAATGGCACATGCTGAGGTGAGGCAACAGTTTTCATTTATGTACTGTCAATTATCATTCAACAAATGCCTGTTTTAGTGCCATGAATCTACTTTATATCCTATGAAATCAGCAGTTGCATGTTTCTTGTGTCGGAGGAAAAATGATTTTTTTTACATTTGTTTTAAAGTGTTCTTTGCTGGTCCAGAGAAGGAGGTAGCCATAGATTGTGTATCTACTGCCAAAGCATCATCAACATCAGAGGTCATCATGGGGTCGAGTTCGTCATCTTATGACCCTAAAACTATTTATCTGGATGTGGATGGAAAAGTGCAAAGGGTGAGTCTTTAAGATTTCAAACTTAAAAGCTGTATGTTTAAGATCCCATTAAAATGAGATGCATTTTAATTGCTAATGCATTTGCTAATTTATGATTAGATATGTAAGGTATTCAACCAAACATTCAATGAACCTATTTGGCAGCACACATACGTATGCATGTAATGGACTGATGGGTGTTTAGTAAATAAATGATGCTAGAGCTTCTCTGAACTAACTTCAGCTTTTTGGAATCTTTTTTTTTTTTTTACAGTAATTTCTAATAGACTGGTGTGGTAATAGCTTCAAGAGTAACCACAGGAGTAGTTCATCACATTATCTATGAATATGATTTACCAAAGTTTGACAAACAGAAATTGTCACTGCACAAACTGTCTTACTTTTGAACACTATTTTTATTGTTTTATCTTTTAAAATATATATATTTTTTCTGGTTGAAAGTATGCTTGTTCTGGCTTTCTTTAAGATAAATGCCATTGGTTTGATATTTTTGTATCTAATACTTTAAGTCTAAAATTCCCAAATACTTTTTTCAAGGGTTCGAGGTCGGTAGGATTTGTGCTGTTTGAACATAAGACGTCACTTACCACAGCTGCATTTATTTGATACAATAAAAATATCATGAAATGTTGTTTATTTATTTATTTTTGCTATCTTGCTATTTTAATATACTTTAAACTGTAATTTATTCCTGTGATGAACTTACTCCAGTCTTCAGTGTCACATGAGCCTTCAGGAATCTGATTTGCTGCTCAAGAAACATTTCGTATTATTATGAAAATAATATTTTTCTGAGCCTGTGATACAGTTTTCAGGATTATTTGAAGAATAAAACATTCAAAAGAACAGCGTTTATTTGAAATTGAAATCGTTTGTCTTTTAATTGTCTTTACTGTCACTTTTGATCAATTTAATGCATCCTTGATGAATAAAAGTATTATTTTCTTTCAAATAAATCTTAATGACCCCAAATGTTTGAACAGTAGTGTAACTACTTGTATAATAGAGACAACATTTTATTAATATTAATATTATTAGGCGCAGCTCTATTCTGGAAAAGGGGGCCGGGAGCAGCAGCTCATTTACATTTAAAGATACAGACCCGAAAAAGAGTGTGTTTCTGCTTCCACTCAAAATAGGCATTTTCAAAATGTTATAATAAATGATCTGTGGAGTATTTTGAGCTGAAACTTCACAGACACATTCTGGGGACACCAGAGACTTATATTACATATTGTAAAAAGGGGCGTAATATGTCTCCTTTAAGTAAAACTAGATTAGAAATAAGGCAAATGACAGTAACATAAACAACTTTGTATTCCTCTCAAAAGAGAAGGAAGACATGTTCCAGAACGTCCTGTCACAAGTGGCAGAGCAGTTCAGCAGGTGAGCCGTGTCATGTCAAAATGAGTCTGTATTTATTGTAAAGTAAATGTTATGATTCAGATCAGTGTGTTACAGAATGTGTGCATGGTAATGAATGTAATATTTGCTTCAGGGCTTTTAGGATCAATGAGCTGAAGACTGAAGTGACCAACCGACTGGCCATGCTGGAGAAGAGAGTGGAGCGTGAGTGATGCTCTGAGCAGAATGCATGTCAGAACTCACACCTGATGTTGTGAGCTAAAAGTCTTTGTCTCATTACAGTGGAGGGACTTAAAGTGGTGGAAATTGAGAAGTGTAAAAATGATCTGAAGAAATTAAGGGATGAAATGACCTCTAGAGGAGGAGTGAGGTAAGAACAGTTTTATTTTATTTTATTTTATTTTATATTTTGTTTTATTTCATTAGGAGTCTATGCACCTTTGCTTTTTAATTGGTTGTGTATCTCTTGCAAACAGAATGAACTGCAATTGTAAATATAACTTTACTGATGATGGGAAGAAACTGTCTCCCAGGCAAGATGTCCCAAGCTACCCAAAGGTAAAATGAAAAAAAAATATATATACATTTTTGGGGGGGGGTTACATACTGCAACCAAATAAAATCATCGCAGTGCTGTAATCATATGTAATTCTGTGTGTTGTCACTCTGTTTTGTGTTTTTGCAGTACACACTTTCTCAGGAAACCATAGAGGCTCTGAAAAAGCCCACCTTTGATGTATGGCATTGGGAACACAATGAGGTTTGTCGTCTTTTTTGTGTCAAGATATCTTGAGACATGCATGTTTTTATTTTTGTACAAGTTCCCACTAACAGGAATTTTATTTTTGCAGTTTTATTGCTCTTTCATGGCTTAAGAGACTTAATGGAGTTCTAAGTTGTGTTTCACTGTTTTTCTTTTTAAAAATAAATCAACCAAAATTGGACAGATAATTAAACAAACACTTAATCACACTTAAGGGCACTTAGTGGCATGTTAATTGCAATCCATCAATCATTCAATCAATCAATAAATAAATGTATTATATTTCAAATTTATATCAAATGCTTTTTGACCCACTTAAGTAGGACTTAAGTACAGCTTTATATGTAATTTGATCATTATTTCTATTGTCTTTGAAATATGGTTAAAGTGTAGTGCCAACAAGCATTTATAGTAAACTAAAATATACTTGAATGTAATTTCTATTGAAATTTGTCATATATTTCTAATTACACATTTGTAATGATGAGGTCGCAATTCAGTACATTAAAACTATATTAAGTTTAAATGTAATATCAAATAACACACTACAACTAAAATTATGATCAAGTACTTTACATGTACACATAAAATAAGTGTACTTCTTTAAAGCACAAAAAAAGGATTATTAAAACATTAATATTATTTGCAAGTACATTTTTTAAATATATATTTTTAAGATTTGAAAGTAGGCCTACTCTACAAGTGCACATTCAGTACAATAAAGCACACTTCACCAAGGTGTTTTCTAGAAATTGTGATATGAATTAGATCTCATGTGTAATTTCTCTTTGTAATAAAAATGAAGGGCCCTATCATACACCCGGCGCAATGCGGCGCCAGGCGCGACGCAAGTGTTTTTTGCTAGTTTCAGCCCGACGCAGTTATCATTCACGTCCTGCGCCACGTTGTTTAAATGGCAAATGCATTTGCGTCCATTTGTGCGCCCATGGGCGTGCTGGTCTGAAAACGAGGTGTGTTCAGGCGCATTGTCAGCACGTTGCTATTTTGAGGCAACTGAAATAGACTGCGCCTTTGACCAACTGAAACCCGGGGCCCTATTTTAACGATCTAAGCGCATGGTCTAAAGCGCACGGCGAAATTGCGCTTAGGGCGTGTCCGAATCCACTTTTGCTAGTTTAAGGACGGGAAAAAATGGTCGGCGCGCTAGGGGCCCTTAGACCATGCGCTTAGATCGTTAAAATATGGCCCAAAGTGTGTGGTTAACAGCATTAGTTGTTTTATCTGACAAAGAGGTCATGTGGTGAATTGTGTTTGTTAATTAAATGAATGCTGTATACAGATGCTTAGCTGTCTGGAGTATATGTATCATGACCTTGGACTGGTTAAGGAGTTTAACATTAACCCCATAACTCTCAAAAGATGGCTGGTAAGATGAGCTTTCCTGCATATTTGTGACCCTGGACCACAAAACCAGTCATATGGGTCAATTTTTTGAAATTGAGATTTATACATCATCTGAAAGCTGAATAAATAAGCTTTCCATTGATGCTTGGTATGTTATGATAGGACAATATTTGGCCGAGATACAACTATGAAAATCTGGAATCTGTGGGTGCAAAAAAATCTAAATACTGAGAAAATCGCATTTAAAGTTGTCCAAATGATGTTCTTAGCAATGCATATTACTAATCAAAAATTAAGTTTTGATATATTTACGGTAGGAAATTTACAAAATATCTTCATGGAACATGATCTTTACTTAATATTACTTAAATCTTTACTTAAAAAGAAAAATCGATAATTTTGACCCATACAATGTTTTTTTGGCTATTGCTAAAAATATACCCAAGCGACTTAAGACTGGTTTTGTGCTCCAGGGTCACATTTAATTTCTGAATTAACTGGAGTACTAGGCTTTAAAACTCACCTGTTGTGTCTTTGCTAAATAAAGCTTGCGATTCAAGAAAACTACCGCGACAACCCTTTCCACAACTTCCGCCACTGCTTTTGTGTGAGCCAGATGATGTATGGAATGATCCATCTGTGTAACCTTCAGGTGAGGTCATGGCCACACGTGTATCATGTCCTTCAGAGAGTGTGTCAGGTCAACATGCTACTTGCTTTTGTTCCCTAGGAGAGGCTTACTATGACAGACATGTGTATTTTGATGACTGCAGCCGCGTGTCATGACCTGGACCACCCGGGATACAACAACACGTACGTACTGTATATATCACTGACATATCCACCCTCTGAGAGAACAATGCCACTGACAACACTGTCTGCGTTATTAGTTTGCCACTGACTGACTAATTGAATGTGTGTGGGCAGTTATGATGTACAATGTCATTTATACAGTAGGAATTGATAAAGGTTTTCCTCTGTAATCAGGTTTCAGATTAATGCTCGCACTGAGCTGGCCGTGCGCTATAATGATATCTCTCCTTTGGAGAACCATCACTGTGCTGTGGCCTTCCAGATCCTCTCTATGCCTGAGTGCAACATATTTGCCAATGTGGAGCCTGACTCCTTCAAACAGATACGGCAGGTACCTCCGATCCACCATACATACACTTCATATTGCACGTGCAGTTTCTACCCAGAGGAACACTGTATTGCTCAGAGATCAGAGTTTCAAAAGTTTGTGATTGGTCTCTTATGCTCACCAAGGTTGCATTTATTTGATCCAAAATACAGTAAAACTGTAATAGTGTAAAATATTATTACAATATAAACTGAGTGTTTCATTATTTTAAGATGCAATTTATTCCTGTGATGGCAAAGCTGAATTTTCAGCAGTCATTACTCCAGTCTCCACCGTCACATGATTTTCCTTCAGAAATCACTCTAATATGCTGATTTGCTGCTCTGATGAATAGAAAGTTCAAAAGAACTGCATTTATTTAACATAGTAAAAGTCTTTACCGTCACTTTTGATCAATTAAATGCATCCCTGCCGAACAAAAGTATTTTAAAAAATCTTTCTGACCCCAAACTTTTGAGTGGTTAGTCTATGTTAAACAAATATACAAATGGAGCAATTGCTGGCATTCTATAGAATGTAACTTCTGTGCATTATAGTTAAAAATCTAAAAAAATCCTGCATGCATTTTTTGTATCTGTTGTAGGCGATCATTACTCTTATTCTGGCGACAGATATGGCTAGACATGGAGAGATACTGGACTCCTTCAAACAGAAAGTGGACAACTTTGACTTTACCAATGAGGAGCATGTTAAATGCGTATGTGTTTCCTGATATTATGATTTAAATTGCATTCTAAAAACGTGTTGGCTCTGTACTTCATACGCAATGCTGTGTCTTTACAGCTGAAGATGGTGTTGATCAAGTGTTGTGACATCTCCAATGAGGTCAGACCCACTGAGGTGGCAGAGCCATGGGTGGACTGTCTCCTGGAGGAGTACTTCATGCAGGTACCGCAATACAAGCAGTTTCATGAAAGCACTTTGAAAATGAATGTGGTAAAAAGCTTATTTTGCTTCTATTATTTCATTATATGCTTACACTACCGTTCAAAAGTTTGGGGTCAGTATGCTTTTTTGTTTTTCTTTTCATCAGCATGGGCACCCTAAATATTGAATTTCTTTCAACTTTCTGATTATTTCCAACAGAACTGGAATATTTTGATTTGATCAGACTTTGGGACCCCACATGTTGTAGCTTGCTTTTTGGTTTGTTTCGGCAGAGTGACAGAGAAAAGTCAGAAGGTCTTCCTGTGGCTCCATTTATGGATCGTGACAAAGTCACCAAACCAACAGCACAAATTGGCTTCATTAAATTCGTCCTCATCCCAATGTTTGAGACCGTCATGAAGGTTTGTACACGCGTTATAGAGACTGACATGTGAACTGGAACTCTGAACTGAAGTTGCATAACATAGAGACCCTGTGTCTGTGTTCAGCTCTTTCCACAGATTGAGGAGATCATGGTTCAGCCTTTGAGGGACTCCCGTGATCACTATGAAGAGCTCAAACAGATAGATGATGCCATGTCAGAGGTAACAAGACCGTGCATGTAGCGGACGTGCTAAAGCTTTGCAAATGGCCTTGTGTCCAAAACACAAATCAGAAGAACTACACTCATAAAAATAAAAGTTCCAAAAGGGGGGTTTCGAAGTGATTCCATAGAACAGGGCTGTCCAAACTAGGTCCTGGAGGGCCGGTGTCCTGCAGAGTTTAGCTCCAACCCTAATTAAACACACCTGAACCAGCTAATCAAGCTCTTACTAGGCATAGAAACTTCCAGGCAGGTGTGTTGAGGCAAGTTGGCGCTAAACTCTGCAGGACATCGGCCCTCCAGGACCGAGTTTGGACAGCCCTGCCATAGAAGAACCATTCTGGGTTCCCTAAAGAACCTTTCAGTGAACAGTTCTTAAAAGAACCATTTTTGTTCTTGGTGTGAAGAACAAAAAAACTTTTTTGAACCTTTTGTTCAATGGAAAGGTTCCATGGATGTTAAAGGTTCTTCATAAAACCATAGACCTTTATTTTTGAGGGTGTACGATACTTTATTATTTTGCCTTTGCATTATGGTGTGCTCTCTTTTCAGGCACAGAAGAAGAAAACAGAGAGCATGTCTTTAGGCGGAAAAAAGAAATAGGCAACCTGCTTCTTTTATGGTATGGAGGAACAACAACCGGTCTCGTCGTTTATCAAAACAGCTAGAAGACTGTCATTCTTACTTCAGATTCTTCAGATTTGAGCCTGTCTCTTCTGACCTTTGCATGAAAACTCTCCTTCATATCAAGAGTTTTTGAATGACAGATGAAAAGGGAAATTCTGTCATCGTTTACTCATCATTTACTCATCATGTTGTTCCAAACCTGTAGGACTTTGTTTTAAAGTCTGAGGAACAAAGAACAAAAGAGTGTTTCAACTGTTTTTGTCCATGCAGTGAAACAGACTGTCATTGTATGGACAAAAAAAAACGAGACTTTTTTTTGACTCACTGTCCCATTCTCTTCCTCTAGGGTTCTCAGGCTGATCCAGCTCCCAGTTTCCTGAAAACTGAGGTTTTGAACTGTTTGGGCTCTCCAAGCACCCAGTTTCCGAAGGCGAGTGTTGGACCCCCTTCTGTGTGTGGAAACATCAAGTATGTCCAGAAAAGGCAGTCATCAGTAGTAAAAAGGCGGTCAAAATGACTGATTCTGTTGATTTTGCTGGTCTAATTATTCTCCACAGATACGTTTGCACTATTGAAATGAAGTGCTTGGCCCTCAGATATTGTTTTATTGTCACAGGCTACAATAAAATAAACATGAGCAGTCAAGATTTATAACTTTATCAGATAATGGCATTATATGACTACTCAGATTGATTTATACTTTGGTACATATTGTTTTGAGTGTTTGCAGGAACTGATTTCTCCAAAGCAGCTATTAATAAAACGTACTTAGTAATAGGGGTTGAACGACTTCTGATTTTTTGAAGTCGACTTTTATGTGATGAAAGTCGAGTCGAAGTCGACTAGTCGCTGATGACGTCATTAACGAACAAATAAATCTGGAGCTTTGACAAACACCTTGTGCACAGCTATGGCATATGACACAGCACTGCCAACAACAGCTTTTTTATTTTGTCTTTGGGTCGTTATATTTCTCACAGATTTCTGCTCATTCTAAATCAGATACAGATAAAGTAGCACAGTAAAGATTACATTAATAGTAATACTCAGGAAAACATGTTAACCATTGTTCCAACAGAAAACCTTACGAATGTACAAAAATCAATAAAATATACATTCATCTTGAAACGTGTCAAAATTGGTGTTGTGTTTATATTTTTGATAGGAATGTAAAAATTCACAGCTTTTACCTGAGGAAGCTAAAAAGAAAGTTATATTCATTTCTACATGAGCATCTTTAAAAGGAAATTAATCCCTGATAAAAAAAATTTGAGGCATGTTCAAGAAAGGAGGTGTCTGAGACACCTGTTTAAAGGTACAGGTGTTTTCGAGGGCTGCAGGTGCAAGTGACAGGTCTGTTGCTCTCTGTCCTCACTGCATCTGGATGTGACAGTTATTACACAGCTGTCATTTACAGGATTATGACTTTAATACTTACATGTTTTGTTATTGGCCAGCAGAGGAGACAATGAAACACTTTTCTCACATATTGTATTCATGATGATGTTTACCTTGAATAACATACAAGAAAGATGTAAATATGTAAGACGTGTCAAAGTTTGTGAGATCACACCATTCTCTTATTTGGGGGAAGAAATTGTAAGTTAGAAAATCACCAGAAATATCTAATCCAAACATCAATTAAGACATAAATATACTGTTGGACTGGACCGCAATGAAAAATAACTAATTTTCTGTCTTCATCCGTCTGACATTAGGTCAGTTTCTTTTCTTCATTCATTCATTTTCTGATGTAATGTGCAAAATAACAGTTCAGGGATATACAGTAGTAAATATTATATTTGCATTACCCTATTGGTCATATTTGGAGCCATGAAAGTCATGGCTACAAAAATCTATCAAACATTTCGACTGGGAACCTGTTGTTTATGGACACTGATTTGGCAAGAATAAACTTTTTAAAAAATATGAAATACTATAGTAGTAAAAAAAAAAAAAAACTAACACAACCTATATGTGTTTAACGTGATATTTTTCAAACTAAATGGAAAAGGTAGCATACAGACAATTTAGCCATTATTAGCCAACAGAAATTCGAATTAATTGTATAAAATTACAATATATCTTAACAAACATGGCAACATTTGACAAGCTCTATACAATCAGTTTGACAACATTCTCCAATCTATTTATGAAAATCATCCTTACACAATTTAACCTTTAGAGTCAAATATATTACAGTATTTATATTGCATTCCTTTGTTTATACAAGAGCTATTGTGAAAATATAATATTGGAACTTCTGTTTTAAGAATAGACAGCATTTCTAATGGATAACCTTCTAAGAACATTCTTTAGTTAGTGATTCATGCCATTAGTTTCAGACCACTTGTCTGAATCCCCTAGCAGCAGTTAAGGGCTCTGCTCATTTAAAATGACTCCAGAGAGTCTGGTGACAAATAAATTCATGAGGTTGGAGTGAAGGAGGGTAAAGATCTCCATAAACCTTGCAGTCAGTCTGCTGGGGTCGCAGGTCAGAAGTGGCTCAGAGGGAGCACTTTACAAGACAGGCCGTGTTTTTCACAGATTAAACTTTCATGATGTTATGTCATACATTTAGAGAGGTATGCTGGCTTTCTGCAAAACTGCAGAGAAACTTTAGTTACACTTTATTTTAAGGTGTATTGAGTAATGTTAATTAATTACAACTTACTACTGTTTTTATAGGGTTAGTTGGCCGTAATTTACTGTTATTACTATTTTAAATACGGGTAACGTGTAACATTACTGTAAAATAAAGTGTTACCAAAGCTTTAAATATATGGGCATTATTTTGTCTGTGATATGATGACATTATACATTTTTTTTCTCAAGTCTTATTTTAACCTGTTTTGCAACAGATTAATAATAATATGGTGTGCAGCTGTCCTATTACACATTATTCTAGTGAACTGCACTGCATACCAGGAATGTATGTTTAATGTGAGCCTACAAAAGTCTTAAGAAGATCAAAAGGTTAAAGTTCAGAAGGCTAGAAGAGAGGGTCACCTGCCACTGCCCCCCAAATCTGACACGAGGCTCAGGCCTGTTTAATCAGACCGGAATTCTTTTCACTGAACAAAAAAATGTTTTATCCACTTGATATTTGCTCTTCTCCAATATAGAAATAAGTCTAAAAGACAAGATTTGTGCCAACTAATTTTTTTATCAACATCAGAGTAATTACATGGTAAATCCCTAGGAATTGTTTACTTAATATAAAGTGTAACCCTTTCTTTACCAAAGACAAGATTTGTGCCAACTAATTTTTTTATTAGCTTTTGTTTCATGTCCACTCTAATGGACACCAGGACTGAAGAAGAAAAAAATCCCCATATTTTAACCATACATAATAAGTAGAGCTTGTGCACTATAGTTGAACTAGTGTTTAAGATTTTGAAAAGAACACATACTATAAGAATGATGTAGCTCTGTATTTAGCTTTGAAATGCTTCCACAAATTTCTCAACCTGTTATACAACTAATTCATGAGGTGCTGCTGATATCTTTCAAGACCTGATGTCCATTGTGATGGACATAAAAAAAAAATTTAAATCCTGTGATCTGCAACTCTGAAAGATCTTCAAAATAACTTTGAATATTATCATTTGACAGTCTTCATTTTATAATAGGTGCAAGTTAATAAAACTTATCGTTACTCCTTATAAAATATCACTTGCTCCGACACGCAGAAGCGGTGTCTGATTCATGAACCCATTAAATCGGTTCGCAAATCGCACCAAACGATTAATTGACGAATTGGAATGATCCGATTGCAGCTGTTCTCGAGTCGACAACTCACTGATTCAAATGATCCGTTTAGTGCGAGTCTCCAATGAACTGAATTCACAAGTAAGAACCGGGAGATCTTGTGAGCGCGCGCGCGTCTGA
>NW_015633539.1:114790-123953 GCF_001515625.1 Sinocyclocheilus rhinocerous
ATGTGATGTCCATTTCAATGGACGCAGGGTCCGAAGGAACTCTAACCGTAAACACTGGCAACACACTTTTTTGGTTAGAGTTCAAATTTAACTACAAACATTTTTTTCAAATATCTTGTGGTGTGTTCTGCAGAAGAAATAAAATTATACAAGTTTTGGAACAGGGTGAGTAAATTATGTAAGAATTATCATTTTTGGGTGAATTAGCCCTTTTCATTTGAAAACTGTCAAATACTTTAGTCATAATTTTGAACAATACAACAATTCTTTGTCATTCAAAACCTGTAACAAACTTCTTGAGAATTGTTTTGCATGAACAGTGTACTGGAGATTTGTTTGTTTGTTTTAAATAATACTACTTGGTTTGATTTTTGTGTAATGTAGTGCAATGATATTCATATATTTTTAGGTGTGACTTAAGAGTCACCATTTTGGGGGACATTTTTACAATGTTTGTTACCTTGCACAGATGCTTTACTCAAATCTCAAATAGCACGTGGTGTACAGCAATGAAAAGTGTCTTATTGTTGATAGGTCTGTGAATGTGATGTATTTTTTGATGTTGATTTTAAAAGATAATGGAAAATAAATTGTTATTTGAATAAATATAAGACAACAACAACCATTATTATTATTATGAAATAAATAAATTAAAATAATAATAATAATAATAATAATGAAATTTATTAAGGGTCGGGAAAAATAATAATTAAAAAATGTTTTTATTAAAATATAAGCCAATGTCCATGTCCCACAGAGGGTTATAATTAATTAATTAATATAAATACCTATAAATGCTATATGCTTAATTCATTCATTAAATTATATTTATAAAAACGGCTAACATATTGAAACAAATATATATATATATATGGTAAATAGAGTAAGTAGTTTTAACCGTCTGAAATCTGAGCCTGTGTCTTTAAGAAGTGGCCCCATGCAGTGGGAGCCCGAGGCGCCTTTAGCCAAATTACTGAAGTTCAGAGGAAGTGACGGGAATATAGGAGCCTTACGAGTTAACGTTAAACGAACAGAAGAAGAAAAAACTGTATGAAGAGAAGGCTTTTAAGAAGAAACTGTTCGTGTATAATTAAGCCAGTGTTTTCTGAATCACGAGCAAACATTAGATGAAAATTCAAATTTTGACGGTGGCGCAATTTCTGCCATCATGATCGAGCTGCAAGTTCACGAACTATATTATTTTGTCATCGAACGTTAACTACCTCTCTAAAAAGTCGTTTACATTCGCTCTCCACCGTTTTGTTGCCTGTTTTAAGTAATTTACTCCGACGATATGTCCCATTGTTGTGTTAAATGAGTTTACATCCTTGGCGTCTTTTGTAATGAACGCGAGAGCGACTTTACCGGCTTCAGTCCAGACAGCGTTCGTCGCGTTTGCGCTGCTGTTATCGGTAAGTGTTTGCTCACGGTTGACGGTGCTCGTTCGTCTCAACGATGGTCAAATAACGGAGGAGCTATTAGAGGCGGATAGTGAGAAGGACATTATAACTGTGGAGTTCAGGCAGACAGACGGGACTCTCGTCACATTCCTGTCTGATTTCAAGCGCGTGAGTATAAATCCCAACTAAATGTAATTCAACCACGTATGAACTGAAAATAATCAGAGACTTGCACTTTTAAATCCCAGTGCAGCCCTGCTTTACATAAACTACTGTGTGGCAACAAAACATGAAGTTGAGAGTGCAAAAGTTGTTTATTGTCAAAAGGTGTTTATGTTTGTTGGACATGCAGCACTGTTGGTATTCTTACAAGAATCGCGGAGAAAGTAAATACTGTGGTATATGAATTTCAGTATCTCAGAGCTATTACTATCTGATGTAGGCATATATAGCATTTTTCTGAAAAGTACCAAAGTATTTCAAAATACATAGTATATTCCAAAAACATGGATGTACAATGATACTTTTATTTTTATTGATTTTTTGTGTGTGTGTATGATGGTAAATGATTAGCCTACCATTATCATAGCTAGCATCATTTGCTATAATGGTGCTGTATGTACATCAGTGTACCATGGTATTACCATCTGATGCCATCACTGCACCATGGTACTTTTTCAAATGGTGATATTCCACTTGATGGCACTACTTACATAATTTGTTTTGATTTGGTTAAAGAACAGAGAGCTTCAAAAATGCTTTTCCATCTTTACAGCTTGTCATCAGGTCTTGTTTTATGAATCACATACATGTATTTACCAGCTTTTTATGAATGTTATTTTAAAGATTTGAGAGAACTTTAAAGTGGCATTGTTAGATTAATATTAAAGCATCTATCTAACAGATTTGTTTGTGTTGATGTAAATTACTATCTGAAGATCAGAAGATTTTGGCCATAAAAACAGTTACGATACTGTCAGCGCACTGAAACAAAGCATTTTTTCCCAATAGACATACTAAAATTGCAGGATCACATTTTAGTCTGATTTATTTTCATCCTTGGAAAGTTGGATGAAATCAAGCTGCAAGTTGCCAAATAGTCTTGCAGCCAAAGTCATGCTGTTGACTGTATGGGAAACATCATGCAATGTGCAGTGCAGCCAAAGAAACACAGGCCAGGGAATATCATAGACTCCATGAATATATATTATACAACATTGTAATTAAATTCATGTCAATTTTTGATTGTTTGTTTTTTTACACTAATTACCTTGGAACATTAAAGGCAGAGTAAGTGATTTTTCAAAAACACTTTAGAAAACTGATTCGGGCCGAATCGCAAAACAAACTTGTAGCCAATCAGCAATAAGGGGCGTGTCTACTCGTCATGATTTGGATGAATTTAAAAGAAGGTTCTGGGTTCAGTACAAGTTATTGTTGACATAGTGTAAAAACATTTTTAAAATAATTTTTCGATGGGGTCTCCCTTCAGTCGAAATCACATTTCGGGGGTGCGGGGAGGTTTGCTTCAACCCGCGGACAAAGAAAATAATCAACAGTATAACAGTAGCTCAGTTCTGTGGGAAAACCACAGACTTGGGTTACACTGGGTTACAGTGAGGCACTTACAATGGAAGTGAATGGGGCCAATTTTTAAACATTAAATTACTTAATGTTTTAAAATTAGTCATCAGTTAACAGTTCGTTATCAGTTAACGTGATGTTTGTGTGAAAATATCTAATGCTAACATTTTCGTGTTGCGACAATTCAGATTTATTTGTTGGTTTAATCAATGCTGCCACAAATGCTGCCGATTGAGCGTAACTATACTGAACCCAGAATTCAATTCAATTCAAGTTTATTTGTATAGCGCTTTTCACGATACAAATCGCTGCAAAGCAACTTTACAGAAAATTCATTTTCTACAATATATTTAGTAGTAGCTTGTCAATGGTGTCTGTCAAATTGATGTACATATGGCAGAAATGTACAGTAAAATTAGAATATTCCTTTAAGAGCAGCAGTTATGACTAATCTCATCTATCAGGCCCCCTGTTGTCCTGAAAACACTGAGTCTATGAAGTACTTCCTCTCACTCTATATAGAGTGTCATTTTGATGGCCTCACAACATGTTTGACCATCAAACACACATTCCTCTTTACATTCAAGAAGCCATTAGCTTTTAGTGAAGCAATTCCAACTTTTCTGTGATTTCACATCGCTCTGTGTAACAAAATCTACCAGACCTTTCCAAAACAAAGTATATTCTTCTAGTTTTTTTTTTTTTTTAAAGGAAAAAGTGCCTGTTCTCTTGCTGACATTCACACAACTCCAGTCATATTCAGTGTGAATGCTGAAGTGCAGTTACCGCTAGGACGGAGGCAAAGAAAAGCAGCATTGTTGTAATGAAAGAGAGGCTGTATTCTTGGTTATATGTGCATATGGGAGCAGTTAGCCTGCTTTGCTCTGGGGAAGTTAGTGGATCAGCTGATGCTCAGAGCGTGGTAAGAGGTTATGCTTGAGTTGCATGTGCTCTGAAGAGCTGGGGCCTCTGTTTTATTTTAGTGTTCACAAAATAAAGGCTTTAAAAAAATTAGAACAAGTAACTTTTGGAACTTTCATACTGCAAAAAATACAGTAAAATTTAAAAATTAGAAAAATTCCAGCAGAACAAGAAGAAATATATTTATTTTCAATATTCATTCTGTTAAAATAAGTTCTAATATCTTATGCAAATTGCTTCTAAGGTAAATCCATTTTGCTTAAAGCTAGATGTTTTTCTTAAATGCTATTTTTTTTTTCTTCTTTTTATACAGCACCCTCTAATAATATTAGAACCCTTGTTAAATAGGATTAGAACAGGCTATAAAATTTATCATTTTACTCTTTTATATTATATTATATCTATATTGGTACATTTATATATCTATATTAGTCTTTTATTAAAATATTCAATAGACTCTAACCTTTGATTGAAGTCAAATTATGGGAAAAATACAAGTGAAGTGAAGTAAATAAAATACATATTTGTTCCACCAAAACATCTGTGGTGAAGCTGTTGCCTTGGCAGAGGGAGGTTGCACAAAGTATTACATGAACGGTTGCCAAGAATTGTGGCACATATATACAGTATTATAGCGAAAAGATGTTTGTAAATGTTTTTGTGAATATGTTCAATAAAAGATCAAGTGAATAAACAGTGAAGACATTTTCGACAGCCTGTTGTTCTCATATTTACCAAAAAAAAAAAAGCTTTTGTTTCGCTGTATTTTTCTTTATTACATCTAACAACATTTTTTGAGGTTTATACTTAAAAAATAGATTTTTAAATATTGTTATCTTATGCAGCTTAGCCTCTCTACAAATTCCAAGTAAATGCCTATTGTTTAAGGATTAAATATTTTTACTGGAAAATAATACGTCTGTATATGTAAGCTTGTTCTTCTAATTTGCATGTCCCGTAATTTCATCGGGAAAATATCCTGGTAATACAATCCCCTAATTCATGGATGAAATGTAGGTTGTATGACTGTGTGTCTAAGCATTATTTTAATTTTTTCCTTCTAATAGCATGTGAAGATTTTTCGTGCACTGGTGCTTGGGGAGCCAGAGAAGGGCCAATCTCAGTATCAGGCCCTCTGCTTCATCTCGCATTTGGATCATGGAGAGCTGATCCCCAGTGAGGCCATGGCTCGACTCAGACAGGTCAAAATTTAAAGAATTTTACAACACCATCTGTGGCACCCTGCTGAAAACACCAGCTTAGGCTAACTTTCATGCTGGCCGTGGCTTAAAGTGATAGTCCACCCAAAAAAAAAAAAGTGTCTTTTACTCACCCTCATGTCATTCCAAACCTGTATAGTATACATTTCTTTCTTTATTCCATTTACTTTTGATGAATGGAAAAAAATAACTTATTTTTTCCCTAAATGTCTTATGAATCATATCTTGTTGGAAATAAGTTTGTTAAAATGTTTTCAATAACACTTAACAATGTCAGCATAGGGACAAGGCATAGCACAGGAATAAGTGTTAAAAAGTCCAAAGTATAACCACAAAGACTTACACATGTATTATGTATTAATAATCAGCAAGGTGAGAATTATTGAACCACTGTTGGTGTATTGTACTAGTATTTTTTGTGTTATGTGTCTTAATTTCTAAGCATTAACTTTATGCCCTGAGACGTTCCGATGTTTCTTATTTGAACCCAACAGAAAAACCCTCATGTGGTGCGGAGTGCGGAGGAGAGACGTGGTGTGGAAGAGTTCACTATGAACGCGGTGCTCAACATGAGTCATTCCTGGCACCTCAGTACTCATATTCATAATGTCTGCAGGGATGCACGAGAGCTGGTGTACACACGACAACAAGATGTCAAATACTGGCTGGACAAAGGTTAGACAAGAGGGTCATTAATGCAGTCCCGTCAAGGCTGCAAGTGACTTTGTCGCTGCATTCAGCTAGTGTTTATACTGTCGTTTATGCTCATGCACATTCCAAGTGCTGTCGTTCTTATGTTATCAAGAGACTGCACATCTGAACATAGCAGAAGAAACAAGAACAAGAACCATCAATGTAGCAATCAAACTCAATAAGAATGCTGACAGTTCATTTTCATGCATTATTTTCTTGTATCCATGTATGTGTTTACAGACCAATCATATAGAATAGTGAAATTTTAGTTATCGCTCTCGAAAGCTGTTCTTCGTTTGCATGTTGCTGGAAGTTACCAGCAAAATAACTGAATAGATAGACAGACAGACAGACAGACAGACGGATAGATAGATAGACAGACAGACAGATAGATATACAGACAGACAGACAGACAGACAGACAGACAGACAGACAGACAGATAGATAGATAGATAGATAGATAGATAGATAGATAGATAGATAGACAGACAGACAGATCGATAGACTACCCTTCAAAAATTTGTGGTCACTAAGATGTTTTTTAAGAAATTAATAATTTTATGTTGCATAAAATTTTAAGGATGCATTATATTGATCAAAATGTGTTATTTCTATTTTAAATAAATGCTGTTCTTTGGAATTTTTTATTAATCGAAGAGTCCTGGGGGAAAATGTCACAGTTTCCACAAAAATGTTAAGCATTGTTTTCAACAATATTGATATTAAACCATTTTCAACATTGGTAATAATAAGAAATATTTCTTGAGCACCAAATCAGCAGATTAGAATGATTTCTGAAGGATCATGTGACACTGAAGACTGGAGTAATGATGCTGAAAATTCAACTTTGCCACTAAAAGAATAAATTACATTTTAAAAGATATTCAAATAGAAAACACTTATTTTAAATTGTAATAATATGTGACAATATTACTGTTTTAGTGTTAGGGTTGAATGTGAGTGCAAAAAATGACTAATAACCTGCAAATGTCATACCACTCTACAACATTTTTTTCTGTCAAAAATGTATTTTTATTTTTATTTTTTGAAAATGACCATGATTGCATGCTGGGCCTTTTCAACCGAGTCCTTTTCTTTTTGACAGGGGTGGAAGGCTCAATATTTGAGGTCTTTCCTCAGAGTCTGAATGTGACTGGCTTGCAGAGCTGCAGCTCCAGTACAGACCCGTGGCAGCCCTGCGCCTGCAGTTACAGGTTAAACCTGGAGTGGTTCCCCTGTCAGCTGAAGTACTGCCGGGGCCAGGGGCCGAACCCTTACAAGTGTGGCATTAAGAGCTGCAGCAAAAGCTACCGCTTTGACTTCTACACACCTCATAAACAGCTGTGCCTTTGGGACGAGGACACTTAGCAGGACCTCACAAAGGGAATTTGCTTTTCCTCAAAATGTTTTTTTTTTTTTGTGTGGAAAACATTTTTGTAAGGTACTCTACAACGAAGCAAAACTTTAACTGAAAGGAACCGTTTTGATAATGAGATTATCTAGAAATGACTTGTGCACTTCAGTGTTTTTGTCTCAACAGGGAACTTTCTCTGACTTTAATGGGAGTGAAAGAATGGAAATTTTGATATGGATTGTCAAGCCATTTGTCTTTTTTTTTACTTTTGGACATCACTACAATGGTACCTCAGGGCAGGAAATTGTGCTATTATTATAAGTTGTATATTTAGTTCTGCTTAGGGCAGCTGTATTGTAGCTCTTGTTTTCATTCTGTTTAGTTTTTACTTGTTAAAATTTTTGAATGTTAAATTCTTAGCTATCCATAACATTTACAATGTTGATGATATAATTAGTATAAAGGAGAGTATTTTGATAAATATTTAAATCCCATTGTCCAATATTTACAGTATGATGTCAGAATGTGGGTATCTTTGTAATTTCCTTTGTGTTTTAGAAGGTTTCTAAGCTGTTTGATCGTTTTTTTATGTTAAACCTTATTCATGCTCTTTTACTTGCTTTTACCATGTTGCCTTCACATTAAAGGAATATTTCAGACAAAAATGAAAATTTACTCACCCTCAGGCCATCCAAGATGTAGATGTAGCATGAAGCAGAAATGTAGCATTACATCACTTGTTGACCAATGGATCCTCTGCAGTGAATGGGTGCCATCAGAATGAGAGTCCAAACAGCTGATAAAAACATCACAATAATACACAAGTAATCCACACCACTCCAGTCCATCAGTTAACATCTTGTGAAGTGAAAAGCTGTGTTGAAAAGCAAAGTATTGCCATGCAATAATCTGCAAGAGTTTAACTGCTGCAACATAATATCTTTGACTTTTCAGCATCATCATAAACATTTAGATAATTCACACTTCTGTTCTCTGTTTATAAAGCTAGGAATGTAAAGCTGTAACAAAAGGCCTAAGTGGCAGCTAAGACTGTGTCTCTGGACATATTGTGATGTCAATTTATTGCAAATTTATTCAGTAGATGCTAAATTTCTTATTCTCAGCTAAGTTGCTCTCTATAGCCTTGACTAATTCTAATTTACATTTCAATTGCAGCTGTCTTATGAAGAGTCTTTTGCTTTGGTTTGTGATATCTAACATGGGTGTGTGAGCTTCGTCCAGGCGAGGCTTTCTAAAGACACGGCCCACTATTCTATTCTCTTACTTGCTGCTTTCTTGTGTCATTGTCCTAAAATTATTTGCTAGTTTCTCTAATTTATATTTTTAGACTTTTTGTATTTACAAGATAAAGCATTTGTAATGGGTTAATGTGGTTCTTCGTGCAGTATAATTTTTCACATAACTGTACTAAATCTTGACAACAAGAGACCTCAATATTTAGTTTTACATTTATTGCATGTATAAATGTAGTTATTTTATTATAGTTATCTGCAATCACCTTGGTACTAATTTCAGAACCCATATGCCTTTTTTTCTTCAACAGTCTAGACACAAAACTCTTTTACTAGCAGCAGCTTATCCTGTGTTCAAACCATTGTATTGTGTATTCATATCTTTAAACTGTGCACTTGCAGGGAAGGTCAGACTGCATCCTGTCCAGTTTGAGTCAGGTGTGTCATCATCGTGACCCCTGATCAGTATTCATAGGTCTGCGTGGGACACTTGACACCCGTTCACTTTGCGGAGACCCTCTGGGTGTCTTGCTTGACCAAGGTCGTCAGAAGGTCACTGGGTCAAACTTGTTTAGATTCTTTTTGTGGTCAATATCTCTCTCATACATACATGCACGCACACTCTCTTTTTTTCTATTTATTTTGCGTGTTTAATAAGGATAACTGGTAAAAAAATATTTAACAGGAAAAACACTTTCACATCCTTTTACATTTTCACAGTCCCCCACACCCCACCCC
>NW_015633539.1:124128-128718 GCF_001515625.1 Sinocyclocheilus rhinocerous
AAGCAACAGGTTACACGTGCATGATCCACTGTCTGTCTCCCTCCTATGAACATGTCAACATTTTGGCTTTTTCATTGTAACTCTCAGACTATTTGATATGCCTGCCACTGCAAAATTATTATAAAGAATAATTATTATGCAAATTATTATAAAGAAACTAAGACAAGTAACACATTAAACATAACATTTTGAAGTAGAAAGACTGAAATAGTATTGTAAAACACTCCAATAATCTTTATTTACAATTAAAAAATATATATATTTTTTTTTTCTTTTTACAATTTCGAAAATTCTCCATGTCACAACTAGCCCTGGTCTTTCCTGTGTGTTTAAAGCAAAATTCTAGAGTAGCCTACTTCCATTATAATTATTTGAAATACAGCAATTTAAAATGTTTTAGTAGGCCTACCTAGCCTACTATTTTAACAAGTATCTGGTTAATTTTTTATTTCAATTTTATAGTGAAAACACTAAACTAAACTGAGATATACACTAAAAACACTAAAATATCTGTAAATGTACATTTGAAATGTGTGTAATATAGTATTGCTTATGCAAGAGTGCATACTTGTACTTCATCTGACTGAGTACACTGGCTATTTATGTCGTGCTTTTTTTTTTTGCCTCTTTTGTTATGATGCGGGCGATCCTACAATCTTAACTACTGTATACCACTGTAAAGTCGCCTTACATCAAAACGTTAAAGGCATTTGATTTCAGGCAAGCCTTTTAAAACAAAAAAAAACCATGATGTACTCAAAGTACACTATTGTTTATTTTGCTTAACCATAATCTACGTACAAATCACATATGCACATTGTCAACACTACGAGCATTATGCTGTGTCTCATCTCCTGAGAGACTGAATGCTGCCCTCTGGTGTAAAGTCTTCATTTATGTTCACTCTGGATGGTGTGACAGTAAAATTCATCTTTAGAAGGTAAAGTTATAACTTATCAACGTAACGTGGCTAATTCGTGAATGTAATGTAGCCTAGAGGTGGAACTTAACCTGACAGAGTGTATATCTGCACAAACACGCTCTTCCATCCGCGACAATAAACCAAACGCAGCTGTGCACACTAACTGCATTAGCTAACCGATGTTAATTCTGGCACTGTTAACAGTTTTTTACTTTAGGATAAACGTTTAGCTGTAATGTATGGAAGCCTGTTTCCGCCACTGAATAAAAAAATAAAACAAAGGTTATTGCAACTTTTTATCTCACAATTCTGACTTTTTTTTCACAGAATTGCTTGATATAAACTCACAATTGCGAGTTATAAAGTCAGAATTGCGAGATATAAAGTCACAATTCGGACATTTTTTCACAGAATTGCGTGATATAAAGTCACAATTGCGAGTTATAAAGTCAGAATTGCGAGATATCAAGTCACAATTCGGACATTTTTTCACAGAATTGCGTGATATAAAGTCACAATTGCGAGTTATAAAGTCAGAATTGCGAGATATAAAGTCACAATTGCGAGATATAAAGTCAGAATTGCGAGATATAAAGTAACAATTGCAAGTTATGAAGTCAGAATTGCGAGATATAAACTCCCAGTTCTGAGAAAAAAGTCAGAATTGTGAGTTTATATCTCGCAGTTCTGACTTTATTTCTCAGAATTGCAACTTTATGTCTTGCAATTGCGAGTTTATATCACGCAATTATGAGGAAAAAAGTCAGAATTGTGAGATAAAAAGTCGCAATTACCTTTTTTATTTTTTATTCATTGGCGGAAACAGGCTCCATAGTAATGAAATCTCCGAAATGCAGTAAAATGACACATGGAACAACTGTGACATGGATATTATTATAAATTATGGTGGTGTCAACTTAATAGGAATAGCCTACATTTCACATTCACAAATTAATATAACAGAATTAAAAATAATAATTTATTATTATTACATCTCCATAAATGTTTACCTTCATTTAAAATCAAACCTGGAATGACGCAAACTCCCATTGGATTTGAATCGGTTCATTCAAACGAACTATTCGAAAGAACCGAATTCGCAGAAATCAAGACTTACGAACAGTGCTGTACTAAACAACATAATAACACTACACCCCTGCACTGCACATTCCGTAGTCATGAGAAACCTGGTGGTCTAATTCATTGGAATAGTGTGTGGGGATAAACAAAATCTCTTTGGATACAGTAACAGTTTAATAACTGCGACAGGTCAATAATGAGCATACTAACTGAATCGAATTAAGTGCATAATCTCACACTGATCTTGGTTGTAAAAAACCCAAGAGACACTTTTAATTGGCAGTTTTGCTTTCAAATCTATTTTCACATTTCCACAGAACTCTGGCTGAGGAACAATCTCTTGGTCTCTGTTGTGCAATGAATGACATGTAACCCTTTTAATGCCAGAATAATGAGGCAGACCTCTGAGATATATCTTTGGAACCGTTACATTTGACATCAGTTTAAAAACATCGCTTTGGGAATTTATATAAAATGTAACTGAAGTCAAATCTGTTCTCTCATATACACTAGTAAAAAGAACAATCATAATTCCAACCTTTATGCATAGTGATGTATTTGAATAAATAGAGTTATGCCATGTTCAATCAAAGACAAAGCACACTTAAAGTTTGCCAGTGTACATAGACACAGGCAGGGTTGCACGCATGCTCTTATTCTCAAGCTTTTCGAAGTTTGCTGTCTGCCTATTGTTGTTTTATGCAAAAAGTCAGAGGCTGGATAGGACGCGCACGAGGGCCTTATGCAAATGACGTGTCTATCAGCTGGTGTGGGATACTGAAGATGTGAATGCTCTTCTACTAATCCACTTTGCTAAATGTGTTTCTCTGAACCTTTTTGAGAAAAGTTCACTCAGTTTGTCATAGAAGACCCGAGAAAAGCACCACAGACGCAGGGATATAATCTACAGAGCCTGGATCCGTGGAGCTTTCCTGCTATAAGGTAAGTGAAACATTTCTCAAAGTTTTTATCCAAACACAGCTTTGTTTCCCAGATGCCTGCTTTCTTCTCAAGCAGTGACCGTTTTGTGGAATCATATTGTTTTGCATCACAGCTCTCTATATTGACAGATTTAAATGTTTTTGACTAGAAGAGATTAGGGTGGAGAGACAGAGTGATTGTGGTGAATGCTGAATGGGGATACCCTTGCTCTTATGAATATTACAACAAGCCCTTTACATAAAGGAGACCATTTGAAAGCTGGACACATTAGAATAAACCTCAAGATCATTTTACTGGCTGGGCCATGACATGAATTGCCCCAGTGTCTGCATAAAGTTGTGATCCTGTAGGTAAATCAGCTGTATTTATCATTACAGATATTAAGATGAGCACAGAGGCTGTTGAACAGACAGAATCTCAGCATGAACAAGCTGGTAAGGAGACTTTTCACTCTATGGAATATTGTCAATTGCCTTGAAATGGTAAAATGACCTCTTAACTAATGTATGATAGCATTTGAATGTAAATAACATGAAAACATCACACATCATTTATATGCGAATTATAGTTTTCTGTTTACGCTTTTTAATGCTGTAAAACAGCACCAACTGTGTGTCTTGAAACGGACTGCAATAAGAGAAATTTTAAATATTTAAAAACATCAAAATAATAATAAACAAATGTAAATGTGAAAAATATTCAATGGTACATTACAAATATTATGTGATTATATTCTTAAATATATAAAACAATTTCACAGCTTTTAGATCCAACGGTGACTTTTTCATCAGGTAGCTGTGCAGAAATGGTCTCACAAATTGTTTATTTTCCAGTGATTGAGTCTTTTATGAACAGTGTTTGTGATTCAGTTTTACCTTCCTTCGAAATGAGGATCATAATTTCAAGAACTGCCACTGGGCTTCTTCACAATAACCGTTTGTGGTTATGACCAAAAGTTTAACTCTTTGTGTTGATGGGACACACTGGTCTGTGCAAGGGGCTTTGTGCCAACCAAGTCATTTTTATGTGGATTTCTATTTCTGAATATTTTTTTTACATTTTATTTGCCTCCCTATATATTTGTGCTTTTAAAAACGAGTTCTTCTTGCAGCTTAAGTTCAGTTGAATACAGAGTTCCTTCATCAGGCATTTAGGTGCGTGATGAGTGCAGGCTGATGGATGAGAAGTCTACCAGGATGTATGTGGCGGTTTGTTTGCAGTGAAGCACTCATAGCCTCAGGCAGTACTGAATCATGGTCTGGTTACAATGGCTTCTGTACGGAACTATCTTCTTCAAATGAGGAACCTGAGAGAAATGCCAATTCAGAGAGAGCAGAGTATTGTCACCGAATGTTAAATATATATATATATATATATATTTCATTTATGTTCCATCACCTCTATGGTGTGAAATGTTTGAGTATGGATTAGGGTTATGGTTAGACCTATCAGATGTCCCATCAAGTCATGTGATAACTACAAATATTTGGATTGAACGAAAATTGTTGTTCATGTTTACAAATAGTCATGTAACATAAAACCTGCATGAAAACTACCGAAGTATATTTATGTCTAAATCAAGGTTTTTATTTTTAGTTTTAAGGACATTTTATTATTTTGGAGATGCAAAGACACGGGGGGGGGGG